>NW_009692648.1:0-19962 GCF_000703405.1 Apaloderma vittatum
CACTCTGTGCCCAATTTGTATTTGTGCCTGGTCCGACTCCTGCTAGTAACCACAGATACAGTTATGGTGCTCGAAGCCAATTTTGCCTTCCCTCTGTGACGCTGGTTGCAGGTGTAGGTGTGCCGAACCCTCCGGCCAGCCCCGTGCTGCCCACCTGCCCCCCGACAGGTCCCTGCGGCGCTTTGGTCCCGGCTGCTGGTGGAGTAACGCTCTTTGCCGTCGTGTTGCGTACCAAAGCAAGATCTCCCCTACTTGACACCTCCCCAAGGTCCATTTGCCAACGGCACCCACCCCCAGGGGTGAACTCAGCAGCAGCACGAATGCAGGGGCTGCATGCAGGGCAGCTCACACCACACAGGTGATGCTGGCAAGGGGCAAAGTACGGTTCCACAGCACAGCATCTGCTCTTCTGCCCCCCTAATCCTTTTGAAAGATGGTGCAGAAGCGTACACATCTCTTTAGCTTTACAGGAATCCCCCCTCCAAATGGAAAGGAGGGCAGCCTGCAGAGCTAAAGAATCCTAGAATTGTCAGGGTTGGAAGGGACCTTAAGGATCATCTAGTTCCAACCCCCTGCCATGGGCAGGGACATCCCCCACTAGATCAGGCTGCCCAGAGCCCCATCCAGCCTGGCCTTAAAAATTCCCAGGGATGGAGCTGCCACCCCCTCTCTGGGCAATCCGTATAAGCCACATAACCTCTATAAGCCATAACCATCTCCTCCTTCCACCGATTCAGCCCAGCTGTGGGGTGCCTGACCCACAGTGGGGATCCCATCCACCACTCAGTTCCACTCAGGCCATGCCAGGTTCCCTGCACCAAGCCGGAGCCAACTGGGAATGACATGCTGGGCATCTCCAGTCCAGCTGAAGGCTCAGATCCACGTTATTTTTTAGTGGACTGATGTTTCAATGAGCCAAGCCTCGAGCAAGACAGTGCTCTCAGCCTGACAGTGTGCTTTCAGCTACACAACTTCTCTGGATTAGTATTTGAGCATCAACCCAGAAGATGAGACCAGTTGTCTTGCAAAGAGAAAGAGGTATATAAAGGAAAAGACAAAAAAAAGACAAGCCCTGTCTGTGACAGATGGAAGAAAACACCCAGAAGCCCTGAATGGGCAGCGCAAGTTACTCTCCTGCTTCCATTTCCAAAACGTTTCCTACCATGTAACGTAATTAGTGTGCTAGACACTTTCTTTTTTTTATGATGTTTGGCAGCTTGTCTTCAGACAGTTGGCCTAATGCCCACAAGGCAACATGATTTCTGCTCTTACACGTTACCGCTTAATGTGGTGGGAAAAATAAGTAGAGCAAAAATCAAATCTTTCCCGAGGAAGGGAGCAGGGTGGGGGGCTGCAGGGCGACAAAACAAGCTGAAAAGCAAACACGGGTATTGTGAAAGTGCATTAAGTGCATCTATTAGATGTGTCAGGTACTAAGTATAATAGCCAGATAAATAAAGCCCTGAACATACCTCTGGATCTAACACGCTGCCCAACACCTGATCAACACTGCCGAGCAAGCCGAGGCTCAACAACAGCCAGTGCAGCCTATCCAACCATCAGACCTGAGAGAGATTATTCCTCCCAAATCACGTCTAACTCAGGACTGCAAACTCCACCACCCTCCTAAGACATTTACAGATTTTTTTTTTTTGATTCTGGCATATTTTGCCTTTGATGCCTTAATTCCTCTTTGGCTATTTGGCTCCTCTCCAGAGGAGAGCCAGGGGTCCCAACCACAAGGTGACACAGTGGCGGTGAAGCACTACGGCAAACGGGAGCCCTGCAGCAAAGCACCAATCCTGCTGCCATCGGGTTCTTCTTGAGCAGTTAAAAGGCAGAAGACAAAGAGCAGAGGCCGACACTCAAGGTGGCCCCACCAGCAGCGGTGGGGAGTGCAGCTGCACCCTGGCCGGCACCTTCTGTTTGGATTTTCCTGGGAAGAGAGGAGATGGGGAGCATCCTTCACTCATCACCACATACTGCACTCACCAACATTTCAAAGAGCTCACGGTAAGACCTCAGCCTACCTTGGAAACTGAAGATGCCATGCAAATGCTTTATAGTATCAGTAAATTATACATGGTGCTACTAAAACCTTCTCAGTGGTTGCAGCAATTCACCAGCTCAGCATTTCATGCAAACTTGCCCACTTCAACGTGGCCAGCACAGTCCCAGACGAGGATCTCTGGACAAGGTGGCTGATGAGGACTGACCCTTCGGCTCCACAGGCAAGTTGAGTGAACAAGATGTGACAGTGAGAAGCTCCTGCAAGTGTTCACAGGGATATTCAAGATCAGCGCAAAAGACCTCTGGGCATTTTGGCTCAAGCAAGCACAAGCAGGGGCTGCCATGAGCAGGATTTCAATACGCTGCTTCTTTGGGTGCCACGTTTGGGAGTCTCCATGACATAACTGTGTAAATCCTGACCCGCACAGCATCACCTGAACTGTCTGTGCCCTTCACTCTCCTCCTCATCTTCAAAGCACAGCCAGGCAAGCTCTTCCCACAGGATCCAGGAAGCTTCTTCCACCAAAGGTTCTCCTGTTGGATCAATCTCCTCTAGGATGTTTTCTGAGAATTGTCCCTCCTGTTCTTCACTCGTTCACTGCTGACCACCCCAAAAATGCTGCCTACATCAGCAAGTGTCTGACCAAGGCTACTCCTGTGGAGATCTCACGGCTGCTCTGCAGTCACCAGTGATATCCTCATGCTCAAAGATAGTAAAAGTTTGTCTTTTTTTCCCAAGGAAATTGTTTCACTGATAAGAAGGAAGTTTTGCCGAAGTGCTGTCCAGCCACAGGAAGTTAACGACAGTCACATAACTTGTTAAATCCAGTGATATTTTATATAACAAAACTATGTTTTCGTGGCTTTGCGGAAAGGCAAATCACCAGTCATCTGGGTTTAAATCGTGTTCTCTTGCCCCCCTAAGCATATCTGTCTTTTAAAGTGACCTGTCCCTCACATCACTGCCTGCTCAGTAGGTTTCCCAGCCCGCACAGAGCAGAGTGAGCCCAGCAGGAGCTGCACCAGTGGTGAAGGATACAGCCAGCCCAGCAGGGAAGAAACCATCAGGGAGGTACCAGCCTGACAGCACAAAAAAAGAAAGGGAAAGACCAAGAGAAAGGGCCACAGTTTAAATATATTAACAACCCAACTGTTTAAAAGTGGTTAATACTGATGAGGTCTTAAACCCTTTCATCAATAGGAGTGGCCCAAAGACACATGCCCAGCCAGAAACACTGATTCGTACCCACAGCTTCTTATGAACTCCCTTCCAGCCAAAAAAGCACCCTGCGTAAAGTCGCATCCTGCCAAGTCCCCCACCTTCAGGTGCCCCTTTGGGGGGGCTGCTTTGCCCCGCAGCCCCCACTGAGGCTGGCCGATCTCCCTTCGGCAAACCTGCACCACCAATACATCTTCTTTGATTGCTGTTTCTGGCTGGCTGCATCTCGGGGATGGGAGAAAGTTAATTAGACATCTTAGCACCTGGGAAATAAAAGCCTTGATGACCTTCATTGACTCTATCGGAAAATAATTTAGGGTTGTTTAGCTTCCTTTCCGCGCTGAGCAGTTCATCAATTAGCGACCACAAGTAAAGCGTACGGTATTTTCTTTTTAGCACAATTTAATCCGATTTGCTGTTTCGTCACCCCTAACACTGCCATGTCCCAGATGATCCCAGTATTGATGGTTTTGTCCTCAACTTCTGACGCTTAAATGGGCAAAACATATTTTATCCTATAATTAAATGAAATGCTCTGCTAGGTGAACATTATCTTAAGTTTTACAGTATTATAGTGCTTTCTATCACCTCAATATATCACCATAGTTCTGTCACTCCAATGAGGTATTACTGTATTATTAGTGCAATACATCATTACGGCAAGGTGTTTTCATGATGTATTGCTTAAAAGATGAAGCCATCAGGAGGAAAAAGGAATCCATGAGCAGGCTCAGTATAATTACAGGATAAAAGGATACTTCATCATGAAATCTGGTAACGATTTGACCTGGAAGTGAATGAAAGCAGGGAGAACGGACGGCTAAAGGGAAAACAAGAAAAAACCCAAAATTTTCCCCCAGTGAGCAAAGGGAGAAGAGGAGGGTTTAGGACACGCCACAAACACGCCACTGGGTGTCCTTTTGGGTGCTGAATGACTCCAAAGGAACTGCAACTCCTTGTGGTTTATATATATATATATATGTATAAAACAAGTGAGTCATTGGAGCCAAGTGTTTACATTACTTCTCATTATATTCCCAGCAATAAATTACAACACGCAGCCCATTAATTAATTGGTAGTAGTGAAAAGTCCAATTTCTTTGGTGTGGTGCCCGTGCTTCTGCAAAAGGCTAATTTCAAAGCTTCTGCACTCACTGATAGCTACTTCTAAAAGCATTTTCAAGGAGTTAAACTAATTGTATGTATCACGAAACAAAAGAACTGCCAAGAACTGGCTCTCTGCTGGAGAGGGAGGGACAATGCAGAGGTGGAAGACCAAGAAGGAAAAATCTGTGCTGAGCTTGCACAACAGGCAAGCCGAAGGGCGCTTCAGAACATCAGGCAGGAAAAGAAAACATCGTTAAGTCTCATCACAACAAGAGTTGAGGAAAAAATAAATATCCTGCTTTTAGCCATTCATCTTAAAACCCAGGGTTCCAGACAATGTCAGACTAATTCAGTTTCACATACTGTAATGCACTTGGAGGTTTAAGTTTCCATCCGGGAAGTCCAAAAGGCAGTTTGTGCCATTTACGAGAAGAATTGTGTGCATTTAAACAACAGCTAGGCTATATTTAGCAGTGACTCTATCAGTCACACCTGACTGATTTTTGTTTAAAGGCAAGGATAAACCAGAAAGAGATTGGTCTCTACCTGAAGGACTCCCACGGCTGGTCCCTAGCCTCAGGCGGCTCCTCAAGTTTGCAGTTCAGGCTCAGATGAGCTTTGGGATTATTCAGTCCTGGTGAGCCTGGAAAGCCCACCGGGACCATATTATGAGAACAGGCTCTTTCCTCATCCCCATCACTGGAACTACACAGGTTTTTACCTGAAAAGGAATCTTCTTGAGCATGCTGGACCCGAGACCCTCACTAAGGCTGCCACAGCTGCAGTGTCCTGCAGCTCTACATCCCCAGTGGTCTCCATCTCAGCCTTTAACGCCTCCTCATGCCAATGAGGCTCATTTTGCAGGTTAAAAGATGTATTTAAGTTGTATTTAAGGCCTGTGACAGAACATAAACCTGACATCCCATCTTGCTGACGCGACACTTTAGACACGTGGTCCTGCCCATCCAGCAGTTCTCAGCCTAAACCCCACCTCGTCTGCCAGCACTGACAGCTCTGGTTTGGGGTTGTGATGTTCAAGTAAGTTGTTGGAAGACACAACCACTGCCAGAGTAATAAACATCATGATGCCAACACAGACAATGCTGGGATGAGCACAGCCCACAGGGCACAGGGACCACAATACACGAGAGCAGGTCTTTCCTAAAACACGCAAAACCAGATTGTTGTCCTGCAGACAGAAAGAAATCATGGGATTTAAGCAAAAAAATGAAGTGAGGATGCAGGCAGAGGCACAAAAAAAAAAAAAAAAGACAGCAGAAGCCAGTGGGGAATTGAGTAAATTATCCTTGGCGCTGCAAATCCTGAAAGTCCAGCTGAGAGTCTGCTGTTGGTTTAACAGACACCAGTAGCGACAGAGCTAGTGTCGTACCCCGTTTTGTTCCAATTCTATGGCAACTGAACCAGCAGCATTCCCATGCTGCTTTCTTCTTAAAACATAATAAGAGATAAAATCTACAAAAGAGGCTGAATTAGTTCATCCTCATTAACTTTCAGTATTTGACACATCCACCAATCCTCTAAAAGATACGAGATCTAGAGTGAACCTTGGGATGGTGATTTTTCATCTAGAATAAGCTTAAAATTAGGATAAGAAGCTTTTTTGTTTGCAGAGGCTAAAGGAGTGCTGGAAAACTGATGCTATGGTAAATCCCAGCCAAGCTGAAATGGCTAATTATCATCCTGTTAAAAAGCACCATTTGTTTTCTTTACCCAGTTGGTACGTTTTTACTCTGCCGGGTGAAAGAGAAAGGAAACATATTAAAATGCTCTGCTTGTGTACGCTCCACTCGTTGGCTATTTGCTTTCAGCGTTATCTACCCTCGTCGGGAAGATTTTTTTCACATTATCCTTTTACTCGCAGTTCTAGCATGATTATGGTAATCCAGAAAAATAGCTGCTAAGAGTAGCTGGGGAAATGCACCTTTATATCTGAGGTATTTTTAACAAGAGCTGGGACTTCCACATTTGAGAGAGAAGCCAACAGACAAGCTGCACATCTGTCCTCTGTCCATCCAGCTGCTGCCGGGTACCGGCACAGTTAACTCCTCACCTGCGGTCCCCAGCCGTGGCACGGGTACATTATTGCTGTGTGGTTCGCCAGCGGGCCCTGGTCAAGGCACACGTCTTTCGCCTTGTTATTTCGAAGCTGTAAGAAATAAAAAATGCAGAGTTACAGGGCTCTGTCTCTTCGGAGATAAGCAATAAACTGACGTGCAGCAACGCCTCTCCTGCTATAGAAAGACTATACGGTGCTATATCACCAGGCACAATCAGGCAGGGAAAGGTTTAGTGTGCCATATGTTTTCCTTAAATACAGGGTCTAATGATGACTGCTTTTATATAATAATCACCATTCAAAAGAGCCAACTTCCTTGAACACAGTTTTCTTTGTATTTGGTCATGTGTGGTGGTAACAAACATATTTTTAGACTGCCGTCAGCACGTTGCCAGGAGCCTGAAATCGATGCAGCATCGCTTGTATTTCATTGAAATCTCAAAAGTGCTCTAGAAGGCAGGAAAAAAAGTCCAGCGAGCACAAGGAACCCCTTCCAATCGGTTGCAGGGTTGCAGGAGGAGGCACAGAGATGGCAAACCAGCTGTCAGTTACTGCAGGACACATGGAAGTGCCGGGTTCATGCTACGAAGCCATCCACCCTCCAGGAGGTGTGGGAACACAGAGCCGTCCTCTCTTCAGGTTCCCCATGTAGGGCAACTACAATAATGCCCTGCAAAATACCACCTTTTTGAAAAAAAAAAAAAAAATCCCTCTGAGAGATTTTAGCTTGAAGGCTTTAAGTACCTGTGATCACAAATCTTTCTTAAAAGTAATGCCCCCATCTGCAGTGCCCGGGCTGTGCAAACCGCCACTATTCCACGAGACCTATTGCAACAGAGTATTATTAATTCCCATAAATGCCTGTTTTCCTGTTCCCAGTATGGTCTCAAAGCCAGCAGAGATTGAATTAAGTCTCCTTACTTTATCTCATCCTTAAGCGGTTGTGACAACGCACTGTATCCTACAGAGACCTTGTAAGGAAGCAAGCTGAATTTAAGTCAAAGGGTTTTATAAGATGACTACGTATTAAAAAAATACATACAGCTGCTTAATCCAATATAGATAATTTTCTGTCAATTCAGTAAATGAGGTATTAAAATATTTTACTGTATATGGTCTCCAAGATGAGAAATAAATCCCAAAATAGGTTTTCAGAAGAAACTGTGAGCAGATTTATATGTATTTATATAATTATACAAAATCAGTAGGTTTCGATTCACATTCCTCTCTTTTGAGGCTATTTCTCAACAGAGACTTACCAACTGTAAGTATTACCAGTCTGACCTAAGGGACTGCTCAGTCTTAATTACCTCGCCATAAGCGACGGTGTTGTTGTATCTTCTCATTTCTGGATAAACGTGGTCCAGGTACCACTGGAAATTTTTACATTTCAAGCTCTTCCTTAATGCTTTTCTCTCGGAAACATCCCCAATGTCAATACCTGGATTCTGAAAAATAAAGAAACAACACACCACTGAATGGTATCATCTTAATAAAGATTAAAAATGAGCCTATTTCACCGATGTTTGATATCACTCCTGAGCCACTGGAAGCTGCCAGCGTCTGAGAAACTCCACACAGAGGCCATGCAAGGGAATTTCAGCGCATGTGTCCAAGCTGAAATCATCCTCACAGAAGTCTGAAGGAAGGCTTGGGTTTCAGAGCCACAGCGAGAAGGAGACATGTACTTACAGGTTTGAAGGTATCCCTGTAACGGCCACCAGACTGATGTCGGACATGTTTTGGTCCTGGGAGGTAACTTAGAAAAGAGGATCCAAGTGAAGAAGAAAAGGTTTGGAAGGAAATACAAGGTGAATCTTCCCACTGATACCGCTGGGCTTTGGATCCGTCTGAGAAAGACTGAATCTACCAGCAGGCACAAGGACAGAAGTATTTTCAAATGATCTCGCCTCCCTTTTAGGTACTGATGTACAGGACTTGAAGAAGCGCTTAACAGCAAATGTACACCAGGATTTAAAAGGTGGTCACGTGCTGAATTGTGGAAATGCAACCCCCTGACTGGGCACTGAGCACCAAAACCCTGTCCCTTACGCACCCAGGTGGTGGGGTCACACTAAGAGGCAGCGCAGAAGACAGCACAGTTAAAAGCTATAAAATAAGGGCGGGAGAGAAAAGAAGGAAAAAAAGTTTAAGATTCATATAAAATAGAGGCAGGTAGCTATGAATCAAGGATAAAAATTACAGGAGAAGAGAAGTTGAGGCTGAACCTTGGAAAAACCTCTTGACAATGTGGACAATTACGCAGTGAAAGAGTCTCCCTGGAGACACAGAGGAACCCCACTGCTCGAGCCGATTTAAAAGCAGCCAAAGCTATGATATCTGTCCCCAGGGGAATAATCTTAGAGCAGCCAGGAGCAGGGGCTGAAAGGAGCTTCCCCCTTTAACCTTCCATTCTATTAGAGAATTTTGGGAACTACTGCAGCAGCCAGGTGAAGGAAACCAAAGGCACCTCGAAGCCCCTTTTACTCCTTCCTACAGGTGTCTGGTTTTCTACTCTATTTTAGTTCTTGTCTTTCAAAGTGATCATTAAATACAGCTGGGAAAGCAATTTTCCATTACAATGCTTGTAATGATCTTCTAATGAATTATTCACTCTGCTTTAGAGCAGACACCATTTTAATGCACGACTCGTAGCTCATAGGTAGAAATAAAGATGATTCAGTGTAGACAGGTAGGACAGGCTGAAATCTGAGTGGCGAGATGGGACACAGAGCAAAGTGGGACCACAAACCAGTCAGCACCTGAAATACTCAGTGCAGGGGGTTTGGCTTGGTTCTGAATAGAGTGGCACCACAAAATAATTCAGTGTATATCCACAACCCTCTGCACAATACCACCTGTCAAATAAGGCTTCTCTAAGATTAAACCTCCATTTTACTGGTAAGATCTATATAAAAAATCTCAAACTGTTTTTAGATCTGTTTCCCCAGACCCACCCTCAGAGCTGATTCACGTGATTTCCAAGACCTGCAGCTTCCCAATGAAATTTAACCTTTTTTTGTTATGCTCCAAAGCTGTTCCTGAGCAGCAGCATGGGGCTTCACCTCTAAAAAGGAGCAGGGACTGGGGCTGAACCCACAGTGATTTATGATCCCTGCCTATGGGCATTTGGATCTTGCAACCAATATTTAAAAGAGACCTGGAATTGCTCAGTGCCGCCAGCAACTCGCTGCCTCTCCAAATGCTTAGAGCGGTGCCTGCCACAGCCAGTGCCCTCCTGCAGCTTGCTGGGTAAGCAGCGTTTCTTTCCACCTCTATTCACCTGTTTCTCAATAACGAACTAACCCAGGAATTCCCACCACCCCCAGGACGACAAATGGGCACTGCGGATACCTCATCAACCCTTCCCTGTACCTGTTGTTCTCTAACGCAATACAAAGTCGTGACTATCCTGGCTCCAAACGCCAGGAACTCTCCCCAGACATAACCTTTACTCAGAAAGCAGCAGCAGCTCATGTTTTTATGTTTCCATATTTTTGAGAATGCCTCGGAGCACAGCGCTGCCAGCTTGGGACGCTGCCGCTGCAGGATCAGGATTGCAGCAGCTCTTTGCCAGGGGGTTGATCCGCAAGGTATGAATATTTTGTGTTTATTTTCAGCACCAAAAGGATGGCTGTCAACAACGGCTCACGTGCGGTCTGGCCACCTCTTGGACTGCGCAGCCCAGTGCTCGTGCCTAAGTATGCTGCAAGTGGAGTGCATGTTGGGGGGCTCTGCAGGACACCCCTTATCCTCATCCCACCCACAACCTGGAAAGCATTGCTGCCTGCCTTTCCCCACTACCTCTTCTTCTTCTGGCAGGACCAGAGGCAGGAGATGGGGTGACTGTCCCAGCCAGGGCTGCTCCCAGAGTGCTCCAGGCAGCTTTCAGTGCCGGGAGGCTGGAGATGCTCTTGTGTTTCATGGTTAGGTACGACCTGCACAGAGACGGGAGCCCAAGCAGCAGCCTTGGACATACATAAAGTCCTCCTGGAGCCTATAGCACCTTACGCAGAAAACGCAGGGAATCACCTAGAGAGGTCCATGTGAATGATGTGTCCCCTGGGCATGGTCAGCTTGTGTTGCTGGTGGGACCCCATGGTTTTCTAAAAACACACCATGCTGCAACACGGAACGATTTACATGAAAAATAACATGTCAGACCTATGAAAATCTAACAGGTTTTGTGCAGAAATAAATACAAACATCACAGCTATTTAAAGAGAGCGTCTCTGGAGCACCTGCACATGGTGCTGCTGGGAGACTATCTCCTTCTGCGAGCCACCAACCTCTGCTCCTTTACCTCTGAACACGGTTTTTAAGCGCTAATGGCCTCAACATTCCCAATGCTGGCAAAGCAAATGGCCTAGGTACCCTGACCACACACCTTCCTCCGTGAGCTTTGGGTGGCAAGGGCATCTGTGAGCTGGGAAACCTGAGCTGGGCTGCACGTGACACGGACCTGCCCGAGCCATGAGGAAAAAACCTTGTACACTAACAATGAGATGAATAATCTTCTGCCGACCAACTTTATACACAGACTCTGTCTGCGGAGCGGTGTCATGGCACCAACTCACACCGTGTGAACACAGGGAGATAAACACTACAGTACAGGTTTGATTCTTAGAAATTAAAATAAAAAGGCTGACATCAACAGTACAAATTCCTCCAAAGTTTGCAGGTTTTGCAGCATCTCCATCAAAACAGAGGGAACTCTGCTGACTTTCACAGCTGCGGATGCGACCCAGGGTATTGAAAGCTCTCCTACACCCAGAGGCACTAAATGCTCTATAATTCAGGTTTTAACTCAAGGAAATTAAGATTAAGGATAGGGAGCAATGGTCGTACCTCCAGCGGCAGGTTCCAGGCGATGTAGACGTGCCATTTGTAGTCGTCCATCCACACCTCGGCCACCCGCAGAGCGTTGCGCTTGGTGTAAAACCCAATGTTGTTGTTGTAGGGCTTCTTCTTGCGCTCGATGTGAGCCACCCTGGAGCAGGGCAGGACCTCCATGCTGCCGCCACACAGCCAGACCTGCAACACAACCGCACAACATCTGCTGCGATGCAGAGAGCTCACATATAAATTAAAGGGGAAGAAGTGGTGGGTTTTGAGGTTTTTACAATATCCTGATGAGCACGGAGCATCACATCATCTAGCTAGCAAGCAGAAACCCATGGCCACGTCTGGTCTTTGCTCAACAGTGACACACACAGGGAGAAGAATTCAACCTGTGCCCAGAGCAAAACATGTGTCAACTTCAGAGGGATCAAGTCCATATCCAGCATGAGGTACGAATGCGTTGTAGCATTGGATGCTGAGTTTACAGTGATGTTGCTCCTAAATAAAAAGAATTAGTGACTGGAACAATTGAAACAATTGCAAGATCTCCTGCAGAAGGGATGACTCAGGGAAACATATGGCAGAGACAGATTTCTCCCACTAGAAAACATTTGTTCATTATTTTTCTTTCACATGTTGTTCAAAATTCCCTTAAATCACAGTTTACAAGTTAATAAAATCTTTTGAGATCTTCTTTATATCAGACAGAACGAGAATTCACAGGAAAAATTTGCCATACCTGGGTTCTTCCCCCCTTCTCTTTGCCCTCCCTCAGAAGTTATTTATCTTAAATTAAAGATGCATACCCAGGACACCAGGCACTGGGCAATCGTTACAAACACATATGCCCAACAAGCCTAATATTCCCGGTTTCGCCTATTTTGCAGTCTGCTCCACATTATCATTTTGCACAGTTGTTATAACACCCATCGTTTCTGGGATCTCTTCCAGGCTCACCACCTTCTATCCCATCTGCGCTCCCTAAATTTTAGGGACCCTGCTCAACCCACTCTCCTGGCAGCACGAGGAGCCTCCAGGCTGCCCTTCTGAATCCCTAAGTGGTGAGTTTAACCCACCCAACGCAGGGGACACGCACACCCCAAGCCCAGGTGACCCAAGGGAGCTCTTCCCTTGAGGTAATTCTGCTGCTCATGCTGTTCTCACTCAGACTGCTGCAGAATATAGGAGCTCACAGCAAAAAAATCAGAGCCCTATTTTACTAGCTGGTTGCTTAAGATATTCTATTTATTGCAACTAACAGCATTAACAGGACCATCAGTCTAGTGTGGTGCTTCTGTTAATTCCTTGAAGAATTATCTCTTAGTAGATGGGGCAATCAAGAGCCAGCACAACATTAAGACTAATCAGGAAAATAAGGTATTGCCAAATTAATTCATATTGAGCCTATTTAACAATGTAGAGTCTGTTATATTGCCTCCTACAAAGGATGAAATCACGATCATTTTATAAAATATGCATGCACGGCATGTAAAGGCACGTTTCAAGACGCAACACAGCAGGTTATATATGATGAGCAAGTCTCAAGTTTCTCCTTTGTTTTCTGCCATTCAAATTTCAACACGACTATTAGCTTGCCATTCATCCACCCGTAAAGAGACGCAGAATTAAAAATAGAAGCATTCCCCTCCAGTACATGACGGTGACTCAATAACTTCTTCGTCAGACTACACACAGGAATAATCAAACACACAGAGAGATGCTTGGGTTTATAAATAACCACTTAACAGTAAATTCTAGTGAAGAAATCCAAGAGAAACAAACAGAAAACAAATCCATCACCCAGAGATCTTTGATGTCTTTTTCAGAAAGCTGGTAGGTAATACACTTGCAATTATTTTCCAAGGAAAATGTGACTGTCCTAGGAGCTCAGCATGGAAAAGCAGTGATTCCTCTCAAGCAGTGAAACGCCCGAGTACAGCTGAAACTGCACCACACAATCTACTTCCTAGAAGCCTTTGCGCATGTGCGAGGCAAACTTTGGTCAGCATAAGACTTCATCATCATGCTCCAGAGATGGAGCAACCCAGCTTTGCTTTCTTATCACCATTCAGATGCACAAAAGCATCGTGGGTGTGCAAAAGCACTTGTGAAACAGCCACCTGCACTGGGGATAACCCAAAACTGGGGAGTACATTTGGTGTGATGCCACACGGCAGCCGAGCTTCAAGGGAGGTCCAGGGGCTTCCCTTGTGCAAATGTACCTCCCAGCCAAGGCATCAGCGTCTCCTCTGCCATCAGCCAGCCTTCAGGCTTCCATTTGCAAAATCCAAGTTGTTTTTGCAATGCTCTTACGGAGCACTCTATGCGTCTTCACTCCTAGGACACGTCCCTTGTTCAGCTAGGACATGAGTAACTGCCGCGTTTGGGAGCATCCTGAAAACAACGGTGACCGGGCTTGTTAGACGGGACCGCAGGCAAACCAAGGGAGGAGGCGACCTGGCCTTGCCTGGGTACTGCACTCCCGGTAACGGAGGGAGAATGAAAGACTGCTCACAAAACACTGAGTACCCATGGTCCTTCCTGCATTTAATAGAGACAGCGGGAAAATCCCAATTTTGCTTGACCAGCTCCTTGCAGCAGCTGCAGGAACTATTTTCCACGTGTTACGCAGTTAAGAACAATTACTGTCCATGATCCCCTTTGCCCTCAGAACTGTACTGCAGCTATCAATTTGCTTTGCTCCCGTCTGCCAGATCCAGCAATTACTCCCAAGGAGAATTATTTAAACAAAAGGGCTTTTGGCAATCTGCCTGCTGTCAAAGAAGCCAGCCAGGCAGAAAGGGTGACGCAGAGAAGTTCCAGTACCCAGAAGGGTGCAGAAAGCTCAAGGCATCATTCCTCTCCCTAGGTCTTCTGCAAGCAGTCCTTGCTATGCCATGATGCCCAGCGGTAGAGAAGCAAAAGGTAAAATTATTAAGTTATGGAGAATATTTCATCAGAAAATACTGACTCAGGGCTGCTTCCCCTGGGATGTCGGAATAGCTCGTATATCCCACTTCTCTTCGTGTGGCTGCGAGCCATACAAGGGAATTGGGGCTCACCATCTGGTATTTTTGCACAGAGAAAGCCAACAAGAGAAAGAAAGACTTCTGCAAGATCGGAAGCAAAACTGGGGCTGGTCCCTCAGCCCTTCCAGCCAGGATGTCCTTCCCCAGCACAGCACCTCCTCCTCTCAACCATCAGCATTTCCAGATGAAAAACCATACTATTGGCACCCCTGGACCACGGTCTTACATAATGCTGTGCTTTCTTCTCACCCCTGAGATATCATTCATAATAGTAACAATAAAAACAAATGAGAAGGGACAGTGACTATCTTGGGTCCTTGACATGGCATTCTAGCTGGAGCACAATGTGACATCTGTGATGAACACTGACAGCTCCCATTAAAGGATCTTGACTTTACTTGCTTATAACTTTGCCAAATTTTAACTATTCAGACTGAAAAATATCCTAGCAAAGCTCAAGCCTGCCTGCAGTTAATGCAAAGAGACGTCATGTCTAATGGTGTCAAGATGAGTCTGTGGGTAAACTTTTAATCTCCGAATGTACTGTGACAGAAGGAAACAAGGGGGAAAAAAACCTGCTCCTAACTTTCATTACATAAACTCCAGGCTTTTTTAGCTGATAACTTCATTTCTAAGGCGATTAACAAACCCATGCCTTAATTAGCAATAGATTTCTCATTTAACAGCTTTTCCTTATCTGCACCCCCCTCTTTCCTTTTAAAAGTAACTTCCTAAGTTGAAGAAAAAAACCACAATTACCGAGGGCAGCTAAAAGAAAAAGGAATATATCAGAACAAAGACCTAAATAATAAAACTGAGAAAAAGCAAAAAAGACAAAGAAATAATCATTTCTCCACATGCTCCCTCGTATAGTTCTGAGAGATGGTATCTCTCCCAATCCTTCCATTTGTCAGAAGAAATGACATGCAGAAGAAGAAATGACACACAGCTACACAGCTGAAGCAGTTTCTATCCTTTCTGTTCCCGCTTTGGCCGTGCTGTTATTTAAGTCAGCAACCTCAGCACACAGCAAAGACGATGTGTTGACCTTACTTCCTCCAGAAAGCCCTGTGGTTTGGTACTTACAAATGTAACTTAGCATTATTACCTTTATTTCCCTGGCTCAAGGCTCGTGTATCACAGCGGCGAGAGGCACACACCACAGCAAGCCTGTTAAATTCAAATTCTGCTAAATAAACACCTCCATAGGATCAGCTGGTGTCTGTTCATCAAGTTGCATAACCCTCACACACAGCAAGATGGATAACTTTTTATATTTTTCTATATACTTTTTATATATATATATAGCCTATAATCATCACTGAAGTGCTCCTTCAAGCTATTGTGAATGCCACTCTCTCATGTAACACTCACAGCATGAACTTCAGTAGAAATGTTAAGTTGAATTACACGAAGATGAGTTAAGAAACTGCAAACAGAGATGGTAAAAAAAAAAGATGGAAAAAACAGGTCTCTTTGGGAACTTTTTACTTCCACCCCAGTGGAATAAAGTATTCATGATCCCTGCAGGGGGACACAAGCACTCCTTGAAGAAGATTGCTTTTCAGTTCGGATCCATAGATTTTTCACAGATCACATCAAGGGAGGACTGGGCGTGTGAGAATTTATGCAAAAGCAGACCGTACCACCTTTGAGGCCGTTTTGCTATAGATCCAGCAAAGGTGCACTGGTGTATCTACAGTCACAGCCAACAACCAGACCAACCAGATGGTGAAGCATTTCTAAGCACGAAGAGGGACAAACCCTCTGGACCACTGAGCTCAGAAGGCAACGCCACAAGGGCAGGGACAACATCTGCACGGATGGATCCAACACAACTTCATCCTGAACAACAAATAAATTATCTTAGAAACTTCTGCAAAGAAGTGAAAGATACTTGATATCCTACAGCTGAAACAGGAAAAGAAATTTTGTTGCTAAACCTGTAGGTTTCTTTTTTTCTGTCCTGAGGCCATGAAAAACCTTTCTGAGGCGATTAGGACCACACAGCTAGATCGTGTGTGGTATTCATGTTCTCCACAGAAGATGATTTGAAGAAGAATGGACCTTGTCATAAGCTGACCATCTCAGACCACGTCAATTCAAGCAGAGAATCAAAGTGAGAGGAGAAAGTAACTGCTACATTTAATTTTTTTTTTAATCATTCATTTTCTCCTCACAGACAAAAGCACTTTGGAGAGGTTCCTGTCAATAACAGAAATGCCCACATTGTCCAGTGTCCAAGCGTCTCACCTTTTCTGCTGAAACTACTAAATTTTATAAGTCACTTAAAAATGCCAAGTTTGGAACTCAGGTGCCCAATTCACTCCATAAATCTTAACCTACACCAATATTGGGTAACAGCCATGGGTTTCATCCTCTTAACACGGCAAGAAACATAAATACCTTCACATTTGATATACTGGAGGTGTTGGACTAAAGCAAGCTTCACGTCAGTGCAAAGCAGTGATTTCTCAGAGCTGCCACAGCTCAAGGAGAACGATACATACACCGCAACCGTGTTTGCTCAAATTGGAGGCTTTTCCAATGAAAAATTTACACTGTGCTTCTTCAACAAATGCAACACAACCTGTTCTAAATAGCGCATCATTCCGGGCTACAATAGGGATCGATTTGACTTTATTACCAGATAAGACACTTAAGAACGGGCTTGGTGGGAAGTTACATTTAAAAGACTTTGATCACAAAGCACAGCACAGGGAGGATCCTGTGTCTGCATCCTCTTAGCTTGGAAAAAAACTGCTGAAAAGAAGCATTTCACTTCTCAGCACACTGGGACTGATATTTTAATTGCTGCAGAATTAACTACAGTGACTGTATTTTTGTCATTCCTAAAGTTGGAATTTTTTATATATTTTTTTTTAAAAGAGGAATAGTATTTTTTACAAGAGGAACAGTATTTTTAAATTCACATCTTGCACATCCTTGGAGAAACTGAAAAGATGCTCTCACACCAGAAGTCCCAGCCTTGGCTGGAGCCAAAATCTGCATCACCGGCTCCCATATGGCTGAGATCCACGTTCCTGCAGAGCACAAGGCTCCAGTTATGCGCTGAAGTGGTTTGAAACCATCGTGGTATAAATCTGTGTCTCTCCTAATAAGTTTAGTACTAAAATTCCACAGTGTTCTGATGTTATCTGATCAGTCCTGGCAGCATGACAAGGACTTGATTATGTTGTAATAGTATAATGCAAGGATTATTACAGACTCACAAAAGACAAGTGCCTTAAAAACAGCATCAACAATACCTGTAAGCCCCTGCAGAAGCAGAAAAACATTCTGGGCTTTATACACTCATAGTACAGAAATTACCTGCAGGATTTGACCCTGAACTACTTGGAGGTTGCTCTTTTTCTTTTTTTTTTAGCTTTATTTTATTGTCAGTAACGTACCAAAAGCATCTTGATCTCATTTTCCTATTACCATTTCTGTCAAAGCTGTAAAAATAAAACAGCATAAATAGATCAACAGACTTTTGATCTATTTTTCATGCAAAAAAAAAAGCCTTTAGAGAAAATTACTCGTAGACGGTTCTTCGGACTAACACGAATCCATGCGGGGAGTGGCAGGAGGAGGGGGAAAGGTGCCGTGTTTCGTTTTAACCGTAAGAGGCAGTCCTGAAACAGAATTATTTATGCAGAGAGAGGCAGGCGTGTGATACAGCAGCTCCAGAGCTGACAGCACCCCAGCTCCAACGAGCTCTTTCCAGTCCTCTTAACTCCAACAAGCGCGGCTGCTGTGATCTGTAGCCACAGATACCCTCTCGTCAGAGCCCGATGAGGAAGGCGCTGGAAGGAAGCCGAGCTCCTCCATAGATGGATACGACTGAACGCGACTCAGCCCACCCTCTCCGCAGAAAACCGCTCGAGTAACTCGTCAAAAAGAGCAGCTAAAGGGGTTTAAAACTAGAGCATGCAAATACAGAAGGAGGAAACGCACGCAGGGTCTGTGTGTGTCTACTATTTCGCGTGAATGCCTGCGAGTACGTACAGACACGTACGCACAAAGAGGTGTTTCGTGCCTTGTCAGCGCTCAAAGCCAGACATGACAACATTTCCTAAGCTCTCCCATGTTTTTGCCACAGCCTTCCTCATTCATTATGCCTGGAAAGCATTCGGAACAACAGTGTTCAAACAAACTGTCAGGCTCGTCTACGGCTCTCTACCTTCCTTTTAGATCCTGCTCTTCTTAGGAGGGGCTTCTAAGGGCTCTGCTTGTTCGCGGGAAATGAAGCCGGCTCTGCTGCCCCGCCGCAGCCGCGGGGGCTGGATGTGTCTGCACCACAGGTACACACGTTCCTTTGAGAAACACTCCGTTCTGAGTGTTATTGCTGCATTTTAGGTGATTGTGGGTTAGACAGGAGAAAATGCTCAGAAAGGATGTCCAGGAGAGCTAGAAGGAGCCAGCGCAAAAGCTGCTTTCTGGGTCCTGCCAAATGTCGCGTTGACACATGCTGTCACGCTGGTCATCACCTACAGGCAGCTCAGGCAGGGCCAGCGAAATTTGGAACCTAGCTGTCATCTGGCCCTCGGCGTAGAGGGGAAAAAGTATCTGCCCATTTTATCGAGGACACATCCTCATCTCTGGGCTGCTGCATGCACCTGCCCCACGCGCTCCCCCTCCCCACACCAAGTCTTCTGCAGGCTGGGTCTGTGCAAGTTTGAAATGTTAAAGTGAGGTCCCAACCAGATGGTTAGAGACCAGGGCAGCTCTGTCATATTTTTGCCATTCCCTCTGCCATCTGCTTATTTTCTCTGGCAGTGTTAAAATCCCCTCTTCAGCGAAGCCATCTCATACTTTGAAATAATGAATACTTTGCAACTCAAAGCAAGTATGAAAGTTTAAAGCCTGAGCAATTGCTGTGGCTCTGAAGCTATCATCAGCAAAACCACTGATAACTGATTGTCACAGACAGCCTTCAACCCCTGCTAAAAAAAAGATGTTAAAATTCTGGTACATGTGCAGGTAAAGCATTGTGCAAAAGCTGCCGAAGATTAATAACCTGCTAACAGCTGCTCATCTCAACAGGGTAGGCACCATCGTCTGTGGAACATCATTCCTTCAATTGTGGCCAACTCCTAAAACATTTCCTATCAGGACAGAACAGCTGCTGAGTTGGAAATGTGACTTTAGATTTTGAAGCCCTGCCTTTGGGAACAGTGTTAAGGGTGATAACTGTGGCACAGCTGCTTGCTCTATCCCTGAAACACTCCAAGACCATCAAATTACCTTGCTGGTCACCTATCTGGGCTCTCTCCGACACCTTCAGAAGTTTCCAGAGCAAGCAGCCAGGGCTTGCACTCACCATCATGTATTGGTCTAATAAAGACCACAGCGTTTCCTTAATGTAGACACTTTGGGTGCAGGGCCTCTGACTTCAGAGGATTTGAACTTGCTCACAGAAGCCAGAAATCCAACCCTTCATTCAGTGCACAAAAACACTAGCCAAGAGGACTGAGGCTGTGCATTAAGTGGGGACAGATTTGGAAGGGATGGAAGCAAAATGTCTGAAGCAAAATGTTTTTTTTAACTCCTGTAATCCACAGCACTACTTAAAAACAGAGCTGTATTTCTGTGTTTATTAATAATAATATTAACACTGGTCCGGTACAATCTAATCTCAATCAAAGCCTTGTCAGGATATGAAGTCCCGATCT
>NW_009692648.1:19993-54553 GCF_000703405.1 Apaloderma vittatum
ATCAGCAGCACAATTCTCGTTATCTTTCCCAGAGCCAGGGTTTCAGACTCTCCCTAACCAGCAACAGCTCTGTGTCAAATGCAGAAAGGGTTCACACGGCTCTGATGAGCGCTGTCATGGACACATCTGCACACCTGGGTGTTACGTCCTGCACATTAAAAAACGGCCTTGTGTTGGTGGCATGAAAAAGGCAAATGTATCTTGATCAATTCACGCTTTTCCCTACCTACAGTGGGCTTACCTGTTTGGATTATTTATAAGCATTTCAGAATCACAGGGTACCTTAAGAAAATACTCTAGATCTGCTGGCAAAGATGCTTGAATGAGTTCTCCCTTAATCTAACTCAACCAAAACCAGTGAAGGCAGAACATATTTACTGCTGCAGTGTTCCGGGTTACCCAACCCACTGGAACACGAGGCACCTTTGGTTGCAGATCCATTAGACCTGAGATGACATTAGTGTCCAGAAGATTAGCAGTAACCCTTCCCCAGCACAGCCACAGGCACCTCTGCCTGCTGGGCATCACTCGTGCTCATATTTCCCACTGCTAGGGTAGGAAAGCCTCACAGCTGCCCAGAAAGCACCTTGCTGCACATTAAGCCCTCGTATAACCCACACTGCAAACTGCTCCTTTGACCCATGGGTAGAGACTGATTTTGAAGTTTTACCTCTGCTGCTTGCAGACTCCGTTAGCTCGTTGCAGGTCGCAGCCCACTCCTGAGCAGCCCGTTTCAAAGCTCTCCCACTCCCCAGAGCCCAGCCAGAAAGAGTCTCCCCCATCTCCTCGCGCTCACCTCGGGCTCTGGTCACAGCACAGACACCACTCGCAGAGCATCATAACTAAGGACTTCTCACGAAGCAAACGCTGTCTAGCTGTTGTGCTCTTTATATCCCACCTCTTCAGTGCAATTTAACAGCAAGGAGACTCAAACAAAGCTCCATGCTGTCCCCAGACGACTCCGGTGTCACCTGGCTGCGGCGCGGCACGCGAGGCAGCACAAGCTGCTACACCAGGGCGCCCGTTTGATTATCCTTCCCAGGAGGGACCACAAGATGGATCTCCACATTGGCATGGGGTCTGGCCACTGCCCTGAAGATTGGCTGAAGGTCAGGCTACAGACACAAAATTGCTGTACATGAATCACACGTAAGGTCGCTCTTGACGGGTCCAAGCAGAAGCTTTATGCAAACGATAAAACACGCAGACACACAACCACGCTGGTGTTTAGGCATTTGTCTGTGCTTACAGAAAACCTGAAATACCTCAAATTCCTTAACTTTACTACATAGTATGTAGTCGAAGAAGTATCTTGAGGAGCAGAGAGGTGGGCAGGAGAGCCACAGCCCCTCTGCCCCTACAGTGCCAGCGGGCTGGGCGCGTGGCTGTGAGCATCCCGGGGCTGCAGTCCTCAGTCCTATGTGCACCTCCCAGCGAGCTCCCATCCTGTTTTTTGACTTCAAACTATTTGTATTAATGTGAACAGGAAAACATGCCTGCCTTCCGCTGCCACAGCCAGGATGCACAACAAGACCACCCAGCACTGGGACCACGAGAGGTTGTGGAGCCTCTCGTCTCCATCCTTGACACGTGCCTAGGAAAGCTGATCCAGCTCTGAAGCTTGGCCAGCTTTGAGCTGGAAGGGGACCACAGGCTTCCAAAAGTCCCTTCCAGCCTGAATTATCCTACAATTCCTGTGCAGAGATGCTTAAGACAGGAGCTTGAAGGTCACAGTGAGAATGTTACTGGGTAGAGAAAGTGTGAAATACTGTCTTGGTTCTTCCACTGAGCACCTTGACAAGTTATTTCTGTGCCGTCTACCTTTGTTCTCTCCTTTTACAAGTCTGAGATACAATCACATGAGGAGAGAGACTGTCACAACATGTGCAGATGGCTCCTAGTGCCATGGCAATCTAGCCTCAGGCCCACTCAAGATAATGGAATATAAGGAATTATTTTGTACAACAGGACTTTCAGGGGTATTTTAAACTGAAATGCCTACTATGACATTTTTTAGATGTTCCTCATCTCTGAGTCCTGTGAAATTTTCCAGTTGAGGAGAAGATCCCTTCAGAAACATCTCCAAGCTAGATTACTGTGCGTCATGTAAGAATTTTTATCTCACCCTCTTCACAGACACTATGAAATAATTCTCAGACAGCCAGTGTCCACAGGTGCCAGACTGAAAACGCATTCAGAGATGTTTTCTAGGTACCTCAGGGTATGGAGGAGATACGACCACCCATCATGTGATTCTGCTAGACTAGACAGCTCAATATAGGTGAGATGGATCAGGGTATATATTCCTTTTTGTACAAATAGCAAACAGCACACGAGAACACAATCTCTGGCTGGGGTCTATAAGAACAATAAGTTGGTGGACAAGGAAGACATGGTTAGGAGTCTTTTAAAGATTAATCTCTACTTCAGCTGACCAAAGATCTTCAATAAAGTTATAACAGAGAAGCTGAATTGGAAGGGGAGAGTTGGGCAACACAGGCATATTGCCAAGTGTCGAAGGATAAACCTTAAGGAATTGTAATGTGCAATAAAAGCACTATTTTTCTGAACAGCCAGATCTCTCAAGTGAATTAAACTGCTGGAAGTTAATGAGAACAGTCACTTCCCAAAACGCTCTACAGCCCAGCTGCAGGAGCTTCATCTGAAATCTTTGGATCAAAACAAACCAAACCACCTCTGAAGGGGTTATAGACTCAGTTCACTGATTTATTTACAAATTTTACAAACTAATGTTATTTATTTTGCATGAAGTGTGCAGAACAGCAATAGTGGTAAAACCACACAGTAACATTTTTGTGTGTCTATATGTGACAGTATACTGTTCACTCATCTGCTACTGTTACCACACTTCTGTGCTTTCCCTCATCCTGTTACGTATCCAAGTCTCACTAAATATCAAACAGATTTTAAGAATTTCAATCCTAAGTCCCCAAACACAGTCATTGTTGAAGATCACTTAATATCCATTTGCTTCTATTTTCATATTACAGCCCTTTTTGAAATCACTAATTGCTTTACTCCTCACAAAAAAAAAAGAGAAAACTTCTGTAGAATAACAATGCTCTCAATCCTGAAAAACGTACTGCAAGCCTGGTTAGGGGCACTGCCTTGCCCTCAGCACCACCCAGTTTCCAGGCTGCATTTTGATAACAGGAGCACAGCCCTTATCCCTCCTTCCCTGACTCTTCTTGTCCTTGATTTGCCAATTAGAAATAACTGCAGTCGAAGCGCTACAATCCCACAATCCTGGTTTCAGACAGATTGTCACCCAAACAGCTATTAGAAAGCCATAAAAAGAGCTCATAAGGATATATTTTTCTCCCCAGTGAAGCATGTTGATAAAAACAATCGATGTTTTCATTTATTTATATCCATGCATACTTAGGAACACACATTCTCGGATATTTTATTCTAACATGAAGAAACCAATTACTATCTCCTGTAACCGAGAGCTGCAAAAAGCACCAAGAAGTATGAAAATGGTGATTATATTCTAATCAGACATTTCCAGGGAGAATAATTCTATTTTTTCAGCCAAAGCCTGGAACAGCACACAAAACAGAGCTGCGCTGTAGAAATTTGTCTAGAAGTCAAAATTGCTGTTTTCCAAGTCTGTCAAAATCGGGTGGTGCTTTAGGCTCTCCCATGAGGTGGCATCCACCTCCCACCCATTCCCTCAGTCCACAGCGCTCTTGTACGTCGTGATCATGATACTGCTTCAACGTCAAGCTCTTTATCTAAACAAAGCATCATTTACTTAGGAACAAATAAGTGTTTGGTGGTTACTCAGCCACATTCCAAATTTGGCCTCACCTAAAAGAAGAGATTCGTCTTGCTTTGGAGCCCACGTTAAGCTTTACTCCTGCCTCTTCCAAGCACTCACAGTCACACATCTTGAGCCGGCTTTCATTAAACTGAGATTAAAAGGACTTTCTCCACAGACAAAATCATAAAATGGAAAATGTCTCACTTCAGCTTTTGCCTCCAAATGCAAGGCTTGCCATTCAAGGGCACACCAGCACTAATAACTTTCCTGCTGAAGCAGCTACTTCTATTTTATTCCTTTCAAATGCCTGACAAAACCCAGAGCAGCAGCACAGGACACGTTTTCAAGAGCAGCTCGACGGCACGTGTGCTCTTGGTTTTGCTCGAGGAGACTCCACTGCACCAAAGGACACGGATGTGAAATGCCCCGCTCTGTTCTCACACTTCTACTTTACAGGTGAATTCAGCATATAAAGGTCTGGCCACGTCTTAAACCAAAGATGTGTTAAAGGCATCTAAAGCCTTTTCTTTAAAAATCCGGAATATAGTGATTTCAATGAAATTCTGCCAAAAAGGAAATGTAGCATTTCAAGATAATGGATCAAGCCTCATTAAGAACTCACCAGAATGGAGAGCATCTGTATCTTTGATTTTGTATTAAGTTCAAAATTTATAATAAATTATAATAAAAATGAAAGCTGTGAATGGAACAAAATTTCAGATTTAGTGAAACAAAACATGTCATCAACGAGAGCATTTTTAAACTTCAGTTTTGGAAACTCTTCAGGTTCTTCTGAAATGCATTTCAAAACTCAAATGGAAATAATGAGTTTTGGAAACCAGACTGAATAAAGTGAACAACAGAGAAGAAAAGAGACAATGAGTGGCGATGTGTCTTCACATCACGATGACATTATGACTCACTTCTCATTCATTTGTTTAGATTTCAACATCAATTGTTATTAGCGCCTAAATTATCAGCATTCCTGAGTTTGGTACAATTTTAAAATGACAAATATAGCAAGTCCCTGTAAACACACAAAACCACAAGAGATGGGAACAAAGCATAAAATCAGAAGATTCCACCTTGATTGCTCCCAGATTGCTGTTACCAAATATTCCTGAATCATCTGCCGGAAAAAATTGTCCATTGCTGCAGCGCTGGAGGCTGAGCAGCCACTGTCTCTTATGTGCCCCCCTGCTCTTGCAAGGTCAGGCAGCGGAAGGGTTGCTCCGAAGCTCTTTATGATTCTGCGAGTCGTACCAGCATGTTAAGATATTTTATTTTACCTGTAATCACCAGGCAGCCTCAAAGTCACCGCAGAGCTGAAAGCAATGACAAGCCTTCAACCAAATTCCCTTTAAAATGAAGCCCAGGCCACGTTCTGGCTCCACTTCAAATTACACACGTAAAGCGCAAGCCAAGTCTCTCAAGGAAAATGGAAACGCTTTCATCCGCTTCGATCGGTTTGAAATTAGCCTTAAGTGTGGTCCCACACGCCAAACTCGGCAGCGGCTCACCTGGGGGGTGCCAACGCCATTATTGCCTATGAGGGCTGAGATTTCAATCAGAATATGCCGGTAAAACTTTTTTTTTTTTTTTTAAATTAAAAAGATGCATTCAGGTGCAAAAGGATCTGCTCCTCAGAAGCTCTGGGCCTGCGAAGGGCCTCTCAGCTCTGCTTCATTAGTTTAACTAGAAACCACTCATTGATCTTTCCTGTAAATGAGCTCTAGCACACCGTTAAGCACCGCTATGCACAGGCAGAGAAAAAGCCTGCCTGGATGCTCACGTCTTCTTTACTGCTGTGGACAGCCCAGACAGGGAAAGGCTGGGGTTTTCCTCCTGACTTACGGGCATTTCTATACATTTTAGAGAGCAAGACCCTCCTTCCATCATCAAATGGTTTCCCGGTATTTTCGAATAAGCAGTTTCCTGATCAGCAGCAGCTGCACATCTATGCACATCGCTACCTGAGCCAGCTGGGAGCAGCAGGGGCTGCCGAAGCTTTCTGCACTGCCCAGGAAACAGAAGACCAGGCTTGGTGTCACCCAACCTGCCCCGCAGCCAAGCAGCACATTACAGGTACACGCACAGCATGATAACGTGTGTATCGGTGTACTCGTGATAACAGGGCTTTGTATATGCTCACAAAGCATATAATAACTTACCTTGTTCTCATTTGCTATATTCTGGCTGTCATGGTTTGGATTCTTTTAAATGTCTTTAGAGCTATTTAGAATTACTCATCCTTTGGCAGCATGAAATGAGAATCTGAACTCAAACTGCTGGTACGGAGCTCGTGACTGACGGTTTTCATCTCGGTAGAGTTACTTTTGTGATAGATGCCTTCACCAGGGAGAGATGACTCAGCTCTCCCAGAGACCAAGGCGCTCTCTGGTTCTCCAGAGAGCTGTAAGCAAACCCTGCTGAAGGTGTTTTGGGGTGATCTGCTGCCTGAGCCCCAGCCTTTGTGCCAGCCAGGAGTCCAAGCTCAGCCTGGCTTCAGCAAGAACGGGGCAAGCACGGAGGTCCCCAGCATCAAGGAGACATGGCCAGGTCAGGGGGGAATTGCCGGGTACCAGGACCTCCATTTCCATGAAAAACGCTGCAATTTGGAAATTCCTCCTCGTTCCCACCAGTCTCAGATAAGAGCGTCAGAACAGAACAGAAACACTGACTCTGCTCTCCTGGAATTTCTCAGGTTTGACCTGCCACAGCACTGGCTTACTGGGAGCACTGGGAGAAGACACGCCTCCTGTTTAATAACTATGGATGCTCCTCATCAAACCCATACAACGACACCAGCAATTAACCCCTCAGTCAGCAGGGTCCCCGGCCAGCCAGCCGAACACCAGCTGCTTTTTATTTCTCTTAAGCTCCATACACGTAGGAGAGAGACAAGATTTCATTTACTGCGCGCTGCCATCATACATCACTGGGTCACACATGTGCTGTGCAAAGCGCAGCCAAACTCTTGGTCTTGCCAATGGCATCTTGTGACTATGGCAGAGGGACTTGGTTTTCGTTCCAGATCTGTAAAATCTCTTAAAACGAACTAATAGCAGCTCTTAAGCAAATGTACGGTTTAAAGGTAGCAATTAATCTACGTCTTGTCAGGGGTCCCACCCCGCACTATCTGCAGATCAACAATTAAGAAGTATTTAACTTCTAAAAGGCAGCACCAATTACTTAGGACAATGGTATTGTAGTTGCTGTTTTTACAGAAAGCACTTTGCTTTGACCAAAATCTATTGTTTTATTTCACTTTCACACAGCTAGTGTTTCCCTTTTTCGTGTTTTCTAAATGAAAACCAAACTCTAAATTTTTCACAGACCAAAAAAGGAAAAGAAAGCTGAAAACTATTCTTTTCTCCTCTTCCCTTCCTGCTCCAGAAAGGAAGTATTGAGAAGCTTTTGACAAGTCGAATACTTTCATAACCAATTTATAGCTGCTTCTTTTTTTTTTGGCATTGGCAAGAATAACACTGTTCATCTTCCCAAGCTGGAAGCCCAGGCCACAGTAGAGATCTGGCAGCACCTCTGCCCGAGTTGGCTGAGGATCCCTGGACAGATGCTCTCCAGACATGAATCACAGAATGTCAGGGGTTGGAAGGGACCTGTGAAGTGCCACAGCTGCGAAGCAAAAGCACAGCCTGCTCAACCACGGCCGTGGCAAGAGCCACGAGTGCCGCGACAGCTTTCACCTAGGGCTGGATCTGAGTGAACAGCCTAAACTGGGAGCCCGAGCCCTGCAGTCACAGGTGTGCAAAGTCTGAAGCAGTCACCAAGCCAACTAGCCCACTTGCACACCGTGTCTCGCTGCTGGCAGATCCCTCCTGAAATTCCAGGCCAGCCTATGCTATTCTTATGTAGCTCCAGTCTTTGGTCCTATATTTAGTTTTGCATTAAAGCAAAGCAGGAAAAAAAGACCTTAGCAGGGAGCATCCCTTCTTCTCCCAGGCTTTTAAGAGCAAGATCTCTAAGCCAAGCTCACCACCTGTTTTTCTGAAACTCACACAGAGAGGCACCTCACACAGAGTCTTACCCACTGACATCAGGGTGGGATGAACCATCCCTCAACAGGCACTCGTCTCCCTCTGATTTGCAGGGATAGCCCAGATGTGGGACTAGACACAGAAAGACATCTCAGGATAGGCAGGATGGGGATTATACAGCTCATCCACACATGGGATTATTCAGGAAGAGCTTTGGTCGGGGTTGGCAATCCTGTGCTCTTGACTCTCTGGAGACCAGTGCCCTCCTGTGTGGCTGGTTGGGGCAGCATATTTTAGGCCTGAGGCAATGCCCATCAAAACCAATAAAAAAAACCTACGAACCCCACCAGATGTTGAATAAAGACTAAAATATTTAATCACCAGAAAGAACCTCAAGCTATTATTAGGTCCTTATTCAGCCCTCACCTTTGCAACAATGCCCATCAAAACCAATAAAAAAACCTATGAACCCCACCAGATGTTGAATAAGGACTAAAATATTTAACCACCAGAAAGAACCTCAAGCTACTATTAGGTCCTTATTCAGCCCTCACCTTTGCAGGGGGGATGCAGCCACGCTACGTCCGAGGCTGCGCAGCCCATCTCACAGGAAAGGCACCTCGTCCCTGTCGGTCACCCAGGCTTGTCCTGCTGTCAGTGGAGAGGGATGAGCTCCGTCGGATGATAAATGGCACCCACAGGAGTACCCAACTCCCCTCCAGCGCTAGTTAAGCTAATTAGGACTAAGTATCTAATTTCTACCCACTTTGTTTTACTGCAACAAATCCCACTTGCAGTGTCGCTGTGCCACAGAAGAGACTGAACCATAAATGCTGTTCGGCGCAGGCAGCCCCGGGGCTGTTGTAGATATAGATGTGTTATTAGAGCTACAGTAACTACAGGGACAAACCCAAACACTGCACAAATACAGTCACGAGATGATTCACACTGCCACGGCCACTGCTGGCCAAACAATTATAGGTTTCTGAGCTCATCTACGCAATAAAATAAAATCAAATCTGTAACACAGCAGGAAAAAAAAGCTGGAAGAAAACATCTTTGAAAACTGAAGTGGTGACTCACTCGAGGATTGCAAGAACTGGGAGGAATTGGGATTTACAAAACCCCATAATAACTCACCCCAAGTCTTGAGGGACAAGCTGTTAATCCATGATTCATATTACTGGATGGTTTCCCACTGAAGTCCCCTTGCTGAGGTTTGCAGCTCAGAAGGGCAAATTCAGGGGCAGGCTGGGCACTTACTGAGACTCTCCCATGACAAGAACTCAACAAAGTGAAGGAGGAATCAAAAATCTGGAGCTGGGCAGACTGTGTCTGGCAGCCTCTGCTTGGCCTTATGTGATATCACTCCAAGTCAAATCTATTGGCTTCAAACCACAGCAAAAAGGCATATCCAAAACAAAATGCATATTCTTGGAGGGTTCTTTTGCTTGCCATCTGCAAATCATTATTTCTCCTTCATAAAAATAATTAAGTGCAAATGGCTACAAAGAGGGGGAAGAAATTCCTTAGCTCCTTCCAGCATGAATTTTTACCAACAGCCAAAAGGGAGGAGAAAGGACCTGTGTGACAGCAAGTGTCCACATACCCTTTCAGCAGGGTACCTCCAAAGCAGAGTGAAAAGAAAAACAAACACTTCCTGCACCTTGCTGCAGAAGGGGTCTGCACGAACAGAACCCACCCGACGTGTTCCAGAGGCACTGACCGCTGACACACAGCTCCGCTCACACCCTGGGGCCAGGCAGAAAGGCTTCAAGTCTAAAATCAACATCCAAAATGAATACGCAGCATTGCAAGAGGCAGCATGGGGCAAAACTGTGCCCCAGCCAGGAGCCTCCGCTCCCACCCCTGGCAAGGCATCAGGTGCATGACTAGGGACCAACGGGGCTGCTCCCACAGATGAAAAGAGACCAGTAAGGAGCCACCTCGGAGGATGTCTAACCCACACCCAGCTTATGGACTGCAGCGCTTTGGGCTGGTGTGACAGCTTGTGTCTTGGGCTTCATTTTATCCTGGGAATGAGGGGGAGAAGCTTGGTCCAAAGAAAGAAGTTGTTTGGCGGCTCTCTTGTATGATCTTTTAGACATTTTTTTTTTCCTTTCCAATGTGAGTCACGAGACTGGAACGAGTGAGATTGTAAGATTAAACAAGTTATCAGCTCTCCATCACTGGAAACATAAAACCTCTTTTTCTCCCCAGCGGCAATTAACAAGGAGGAAAAGGAGATAAAACTAGAGCCGGCTGCTTGCCATCTCTGCTTAATCTTCAGATAACTATTTTCTTAAAACTCCTCAGACTAGCTGTTCTGTGTCTGCAGCACACTGGTCCCTGCAGATGAGGCTGTCTCAAGAAGGAAGATAAGGACATAAAGGAAAAAAAAAGAAGATAAAGAGAGGGGGGAGATGCTTGGCATGCTAAAAAGGGCAAAAATCTATAAAGCTATTGCTTAGAAGCAACACGGGAACAGAGATGAAAAGGAAAAGATTAACTTCTGTTGTTCAATTTTATGAAGGCGCTGTACACAGCCCGAGTTAATGGGGCTTCTTGCTGAAAACCGTACAGGACAGAATTAGCAGCAGCTAAAGCAACCAGGGGGATTTGAAGATTAAATCTCAGCGCTATGTAAACGCTCGTTTGCCAGTGTACTGCCTCGCTGGTTTGAAGTCTTTATTGTCACAACTCAATCCAGCTGAGCTGGGCAGGCTGTCTGTCAGTCTTTGCTGAGGTACCCTCAGTGAATCTGAAAGTTGCTGCTGAGCAGGGATGGACCATGGATGAGACCCAGCTGAGGCGAGGACTGCGTTGACTTCCCTAGGCAACTCCATGTGTTTGCCCTTGGAATGCCCAGCACTGGAAAAACTACATCTGACAACACACATATATATATATGAAAACATACGATCCCCGTGGTCTAGCTGGACCAGCGCTCCCGATCAAAACTGCCTGAGCCCAGCACCTCACCACTGACTCCTCTAGTTTGTACCTCATCAGTTTGTCCATGAGGATGTCACGGGAGATGGCATCAAAAGCTCTGCTAACATCAAGATAAACATGTACTGCTATCCCCTCACCCACTGAGCCAGCCGCCTCATTGCAGAAGGCTAGCAGGTTGCTCACGTCTGCCTTCCACTCTGTAAACACACCTGGACTATTCCTATTCGCCTTTTTGTCCTTCAGATACTTGGAAATAGCTTCCAGGATTAGTTGCTCCATCACCTTCCCAAGGATGGAGTTGAGGCTTACTGGCCTGTAGCTCCCTGGATCCTCTTTCTTGTCCTTCTTGAAGAGAGAAGTGACATTTGCTCTCTTCTAGCTCTCAAAAATAATGGATTTGTGCACGGCCAGTCTGTTCATATGTTCCCTACGTGATCCTCCTCCTCCCTGGGCAAGTCTTCCTTGCTCCAGCCTTTCCCTCTGGTCTCAGGGGTCTGAGGTTCTTAAAGGACAATCTGACCAAGATGAAGGTGGCACTGAAGGCATCATTTTCTAGTTCCTCCTGCCCAGTGATCAGCAGACCCACATTTTCCTCTGCAGACAGACCCAAGCTTTGGTTATTGTCCTCCACACCTTTCACTACATTCAACTTGGACAGTGTCTGCGTTCTCCCTGCTTTCACCCATGGCGTGGTTTTTTTATATTTGAGTTTTGTCAGGAGCTTTTTGTTCATCCATACAGGCCTCCTGCCACCTTTGCTTGACTGCCTGCAAGTTGCAACAAAACATGGGCAGATGATCCTTAAAAACCAACCCATCCAGCTAGGCTTCTCTTCAATTTTTGCTCTTTTTTTTTTTAAAGAAGGGTCAAAATAAAGTAACTCACAGTGTGTTCCAGTCTTCTGGGACCTCTTCTTTGAGCTGAGAAGTCTGAGTGAGCTCTACCAAAGCTACCCTTAGAAACCATACTGATAAAATATTTTAGATAAGACATCACAGAGGGATGATTTTGGCTTTGTTTTTCTTGAGCATAAAAGTGCTAGAAGCAATTTTCCTCTCTTTTATCCAAACCTGAAACATATTATTGAGCTCCCTAGATTCCATTAAAGCATCAAAGACATGTTCCACACCACAGTTCTTTAAAAAAAAAAAAATCCAAAAAAAAAATAAAAATCAGTGTACTAAAAAGTAGTCCAAACCCCAAAACCTGCTTTCAGTTTGAACTGTCAAAATATTATCCATACGCAGTGCAGGTACACACTTACAGCTGCCAGTCATTCCAGATGTCTTCTCCGGCAAGAATAATTTTACTTTCTTACTTGCTTTTTTATCCATTTTATAGACACACTTCATCCTAATTGTCTATTAAAGGCAAGTAAACAAGATGTGATTTCCAGTAGAGCAGCCACATCACATGAGAGAGACAACACAGCAGACACATCAGCCAGGACTGCTGCTTTGAAAGAACCAACCGGAAGAATTTAGATAAATAAACACACCATTAGGGCTATGTTTTCTCAGCAGTGCTCCAGGTATTAGGATAGCTTTAAAATATTTGTTACTATTCTTTTGAGCCAAAAATATCTGCTATAATTAGCTTCAGCAATTACTGAGAGCCTCTCCTACAAGCATCGGCTGTGGTGCTGCTGCCTTTCCCTCTGTTCAAGCGATCGGCATGACAGCCCTCAGCCCATTTCCATCCTTCCCTTCTTCATGGCTGGTCCCACACAGGGCTGTTCACTGCCGTTTCATCCCCAACCACCATCAGACCAACATACTAAACCAACCGTAAGGTTGGTTTTTTTTGATAAACCAGTCCAACTCCTGTGAATTCTTGGAAATTTCACGTTCTCCAAGTGTTTCTTCTACTTTTCGATTAAGACTTTGGGTAAGACTTGGACCACTTGTAACCAATTCCATCTCTGCGAGGTTTTATATGAAAACCCACGTTGACTTGCGGCATCTCAGCCCATTCAAGATCCAACAAGAGCTCAGATGGCTTTGATAAAGTTGCAGGATTACTAGAGCTGCTCAAGACCTGTTCACATCGGAGGCGGTTGCGTTCTTTGTCGAGGCCAGCAGCATGACCAGCATCGGGAATTTTGGCACTCAGAGCTGGCAGCTTTCAGGCCAGAAGGTACCACATCACCTTGAAAATAAGTGTTTCCTCTTGCTCTCAAAGGTAACTCAGATTAGTTAAAAGTCATTTGTAACACCCAGAACACCCACGCTGCCGACAGCCACACTCGCTCAATTTGCTGCCAGCGTTGAGAGGACAGCAGGATTCATGATGGTCAGCTGCCCAAAACAAAACACTGCATTGTGCTCTTCCAACAAATGCCCTGTATCCAATTCCCTTACGCCTCTTTTACAAATTGAGCTGCTTAATTAGCCCATGATGACTTATTGCATATATATTAATAGGAAGCCCATGAATAAGCGCTGAGCTGCTGCCTAGCTCCGTAAATGTGCTCCCGGAGCTGCCGTGCTCATCGACTCAAGCACATGGGCCCTGAAGGTTCAAGTCAATGAAGAAAGTCAATTTTCATAGGTTTGATTTTTTACCTTGCTTCTTACCACGCTTCCCAGGCTTCCCAGGCTTACAGGCTTCCCAGTCCCTGACAGCCTCTTGGTGACGGTAGCTTGAAAAGCAGCTCAAGCTTATTTTGTCTTATTTTCTTTAATACAGTTTGAATATTCTTTAATACAGTGTGAATATTCAAAAGCAGATCACAAACAGGTGAAAACACCCCCTCGTGCTGCACGCACAGCAGCGTTGGTGTGCTACCCTCCCCGCACAGCCGTTGCCGTGATGGCTTTTGGTGAGTGATGACTACAGCCGTGCACGCCAAAAAATCCTCAGCCTGCCTGAAAGCTCAGCCTCACAAAAACATATCCAATGTCCTCCTGAAATCACAGAATGACGGAATGCTGGGGGTTGGAAGGGACCTCAAAAGATCATCTAGTCCAGCCCCCTGTCAGAGCAGGATCACCCACAGCAGATCGCACAGGAACACGTCCAGGCAGGGTGTGAAGGTTTCCAGAGAAGGAGACTCCACACCCTCCCTGGGCAGCCTGGGCCAGGGCTCTGTCACCCTCACACTGAAAAACTATTTCCTAATATTTTTGTGTTCCAGCTTGTACCCATTGCCCTCGTCCTGTCACTGGACATCCCTGAGCAGAGCCTGGCTCCGTCCTGCTGACACTCCCCCTTTCCGTATTTATAACCATGACTGAGGTCACCCCTCAGGCTCCTCTTCTCCAGCTGCAGAGCCCCAGCTCCTTCAGCCTTTCCTCCCCAGGGAGATGTTCCATCCCTCCATCATCCCTGGGGCTGCGCTGGACTCACTCCAGCAGTTCCCTGTCTCTCTGGAGCTGAGGGGCACAGAACTGGACACAACATTCCAGATGTGGCCTCACCAGATATATGCAAATATATGCTGCCCGTTTATCTTATAAATGCACCATGAGTTTACTCTCTGGACGGCACCCGCAGACCCTCGGAGGTGAATAGCCGAGGCAGTGACACTGACGCAGGGCACGCGTGGGGCACCCATCACCCCGGAGGTCTCAGGAACGCACTCCTGAGGCTGCTTTTTGCTGTTGCAGGTGTCACAGAGGACTTGAACAGAAGTATTTTTCAGGAAACTTCATTTGCAGAGGAGGGAAAGGAGAACTAAGAGCTTGGCAGCCAGGAGCAGAGCTCAGCTTGGCAGAGGGGCGCAGCCAACACCCACGATGGCCTTCAGCCAGGATCGCGGGGCAGGAAGCTGACAGGACGGGTAACGCTAACGAGCCTGTAACAATTACATGGTGTTACAAGAATCTCGCATATCATCATCATCCAACGGTGCCGCGGGAAGTCGGGCAGTTCAAGGTAACGCGTGCTTTTTGCTCTTTCAACTAGTGGCAATTAATTGGAAGCTGGTTTGGCTGAGCGCTGTGTCAAAATACAGTCTCTGCTGCTCACGCGTTTCATAAAAAGCCACCAAAATAAAATTCTTATTCCTGTTTTAAAGATGGAGAGCCAAAATGCAAATCAACTGCGTTACTCAAAATTACCCAAGGAGCCTGAAACAGCCCAAGCCTGAAGCAAAATTCAAGCGCTGGTTTTGTGCAAAGGACTGAGCTTTCTGATTCACTGCAAACAGGCGAAATCTTACATTTACTGCAGAAAACAAGCAAGGATGGGAGGAAATAAGGGGAAAAACGAAAAAAAAAAAATCTTATTATTTGCTTACTTACAGCTCCTCTCTGTGCTGCAGGAAAGCATGTGCCTGCTCATACCCATAAGACTGCAAAGAACCACAGCCAGACAGGCAAATTCCCTACAAAGGGCTCACACTGGACATGGAAACGTATCTTTTTTTCCTCATCAGGAGACCCAAACTGACAACATTCAGTTTGCAGAAAAGTCATTTTACACCTTTGAACGCTGCTTTGCAGCAAACATGGTAAAATTCAGGATGCCCCTGGAATGAAACACAAGTCTGGACCTGGCCAAGACGTGAGACTATCAAGCATCACCAGGAAGCAGAAAAGGTTGTAATTTCCATCTATCCTCTGAACATGAAGAAAACAAAGAGACAGTAAGCCACACCAGTTCAGCATTTCTGGCTTCAGACTCCCAAATTTGAACACTGTCAGCTAGTACAAGACTTGGTCTATGGAATCAGTCATCTTCAAGAAAACACATGGTATTTATTTCCCCCTTAAATCAATTATTGATGCCACCTCAATTTCTCTCTCCCCCAATCAAAGCAGTCCTGACCTTTACAATGTTAAACTCCAGTATATAATCCCATATTACAACTACAACTCCAGCAGTGGCTGCCGGGCAGGACTGGGGCTATCATGAGCGGACTGGTCCAGCGATGCTCAACCCTTCATGTGTGATACAATCAGGCTTTGCATTTGCAGCAGCCCCAAAGGTTCCCTGCACACAGGAATTCAATTAAAGAACTGAAAGGCGGCTTCTCGTACCACTTTGTCCAGACAGGCACATCCATTTCTGCCCACAATTAACTAGGGTGAAAAAACCAAAATGAAATCTGAGAGCAACTCTCATTCTCTATTGACTAAAATTCATACTTTGCTTTCAGATAAAGGCCACCGTCAATCTATCACCTTTGTCCAAACCAGCCTGAGTAAGCGTCAAAAGTAGGAAACGCTGAAGCTGGCATTCAAAAGCAGGGAAAACTTCAAAGTGATGACAGAGAAATAAGCAGCCGGTGGGGCAGCAGAGTGATGGGAGGTTACACGACTGCCGAGAAGGAACAGGATTATCTAAAAAACCTTGAAGACAAATACCCTTCGTTGTGACGGGCTACATTTAGAGTTTGTTTCCTTGCTTCTTCTAAACAGAAATTCTCTTCGGCTATTAAAATCCTCTGCATTGTTCCATTTTTCAAGTGGTCCTCAAATCATTTTGACTTCAACACAGACTTTAGAAACAAAACATCGACGAAAGCGAGAGCTCTGTGGTCCTCACTGCTACATTGCTGTTGCCGCGACAAACCCCTTCCTTCTCACTTGTCTCCTATTTTCACTTAAAACGCATCAACTGTGGTGTTAACACAAAAGGTAAAGCAAGAGACAGGGCTCATTTATCCTTCTTGCTGCTTCACTTCTGAGATGTCACCATTGTCAAGACTGCTAATCAAAATGTCCTTTTAGACACAAGGTTGCTTTTTTGATGTGGACTGTCGATTACACATTTAACCCAGATCATAAAACTAATCTAATTCAGTGTTTCCAAAAAGTCTTTCAAGTTTGGTGAGCCCCTCCTTCTTTATTTCAATATTTGCTGATACCTGGCCACCCCAAATAACCCAGAAATTAACTCTAACCCCGCAGCCTTATTTTCCACAGAATATGTAGCTTTGGCAACTCTAAAAATTCAACACCTTAAATTGTCTCAATTCAGAGGCAAAGCAACACCTTCCTGAAAAACTTCAAAAAATGAGCTACTCAAAAATTAATTTCCCCATTGGTATTTTAGCAGCAGAAAAACAATATCTTCACTTTTACATTTTTTTTTGTCCTGCATTTTTATACTATTTCAAGCATTAAAATGTTTTCTTGAAAATCGCCCTCTAGACATTAATGTGTATTGGTCAGTACTGTGCACCGGCACACTCATATCTTAGAATAAATGAGAAAAAAACCAGAAAGTCCTGTTGTTTTTTGTTTTTATTCAGAAAGCAGAATGCAAGAAAACGGTACAATTTAACTGTAACACAACAGTGCAATATTTGCCTCACAAGTCGACTACTATGACTTTCATGACTGTGTAAAAGTCATAAATATAAACCCCTTAAACCCAACACAACTCAATTTGAAATTAAATTCTAAAGCGTCTGCAGTTTTCCAATCTCATGCTTTAAACACACAAAATCTGTTACCGCATAGATTTTCATCTAAATTTATGAAACTGCATGAAAACATAGACCTTGAAATTGGTATTTCCAGCAAACACCAGCTCAGACAACAGCTCTGTCTCACCCTACTGCCACTGGAACCACCTCTTAAGTCCCTGGCAGACCCCAACATCTCAGACAGGTACTAATGTATATGTAATATAAGATATGTATCTGTAATATACAATATGTAATATAAAATATGTATTTGCACAACCTCCCCGCTCCTTCATGGGGTTTTCAACAGACTCCTCTCATGCTTTTCACATACCAAGGAATAATTTAGTCTTGTCTATTGACCACTTTGCAGTGAAAAAAGAAGTGTTGAAAGTTTTACTTGAAAGAGCTCTATCACAGGTAAAATACTTTTGCCAGTGATGTGACGAAATGCATGTTGAAATGGGTGTCATTCAGCCAGCAACTTTCCTTTTTGAACAGCCACCCCAGGGTTTCTCTGGAGCGACGAAGAGGTGACAAGGCAGTGAGGGCACCCTTAGAAGGCAATGCCAAATGCTGAAGATGACAAAAACATGGGCAAAGTCCTTAGAATCTCAGTTCGTAAAAAAAAGCCACACTAACATCAGGACTAAGCAAAAACCATAAAATAAAATAAAGTGTAATACATCCGCTCCCCGTCATCCTGGCACCAGCCGTAATACAACCCATTCAGCTGTGACTTCATCCAACACAACAAAACCCATAAGACATGTTGGCTTGAGGGAGACAAGGTCGGTCTGAGGCCAAAGCACTGACCTAATTTTTATTTATGCTTTCTAAGGAACAAAATCCAAAGCCTGTGGGCTCAGTAGTCTCTGTTACCCTGGTGAAAAGATAGTGGAAGAAGAGGAGGGTGAATGAAGCACTTGGCTCCTGTAAACAAAAGGCCAGAGAACCAGAGCGGCAGCAGCACACCCGAAGCGTGAGCAACATTGCTGAGTTCATAGCGTGTAGGTTACAGTAAGGAAATTACACATTCACAAGTCATCACAAAACAGCGAAGGAGCAAACCCAACCCCACACTCCTGCGGCCCCACCTGAAGTGCCAAGCTCAGATGTAGTTTTAAGGACATCAGGCAACCCGGACTTGAATTGTCAAAATCTGAGCTGGGCGATATAAACCTCCATCCTTAGTCAACCTTCAGGCACAGCAAGACCCTCCTGCCATTCCCGACGTGGTGAAAGCTTTGGAGGTAAGGAAAATCAGGCTGGTCAGGAATGGGCGTCCCACACCTCCTGCCCCTCATCCAGCAACCCCACGAGCAGCCCAGCCACCACAACCACCAGATGGCTCATACCTCACCACGACCATGCTGGGCTGTAGGATTTTATTCCATGCCAAAACCAGTGATTTACACCAGCTATAAAAACAGCCAGCTGGCTGCACCTTCTCTTCCGTGGCAGCTTGCACCCACCCAAGAGCCTCAAACTTATGCCAGATCTATTTTTTTGTTTTTTTACTGACCACTCTCTATACAAACTCAGTTGCTCAATAGGATGTGCCTGCTTTCCTGGCAAAAAAAAATAAGCCTAAGAGTCAACAAGAGTTCAGACCCATAACAACAGAATGATGGAAAAAACTGTAATAGAAAGAGCCAGAAAGCTTACTTCTTGGCTGCTGTATAGTAAGAAATAAACGCTGTTAGCTAGCTCAGCGTAAGAAGTCAGTATTTTTCTGTACTCGTTTAAACTTCATAAAGAGAATAGGGAGTAATAGCACTGCACAAACATTTTGGCTCTTTACGTGGATTATTTTACATGAGGAAAATAAGAAAAAATTACCTCAATAAAAGTTTAAAAGGAAAAATCAACTTGGAAAAACTAGGCACTAGCTGCCAGTTAATGGCACCTTTTGTTTTTGCTGGGCAAGAAGCCTAGAAAGCCTAAAACTCCCTTCATTTTCCTTGATCAAGTAGGCAGCCATTCAAGTGCCCCAAATGCCCAACCACAGGGGTTGGGAAGTGATTAATCCTACACCAGCTGACCCGCTGCGGCGCTTAATGTGTTTTTCCAGATAAAAATTAGAAAATACTTCATCCTCCCTTTAATTTGCAAGCTATTCACCTGCATTTTCAACCGCGATCATAATGGAATAACTAGGCTAAGGACTGAATGTGAAATTGAGTTTCATTTCCCAGACTATGTATTATATTTTAATTAATTCTAATAGCTGCTTATAGCTATTAGCACAGTGCCAAGTTGGGACTTCTACATATATATATACACACAAAATTTTATGAAAGCTTTTTCTGCAAGAGTATTTTTGCAGAGAAGTATTTTTCCAAGTTCTTGGTTTTGTTTGGAATTCGGGGACAGGGGGTATTGTCTAGGTTGGCTTACCAAGAAGTTAGTCCCACCTACGTTGAAAGAAAAGCGTGGAAGAGGGCCTCCCAGCTTTGCATTTGTGGCTTTTTCAGAGGAAAAGAGAACACTTGGTGTTCACACGCTTTCACACTTAGGAGATGCTTGCCAGGAATATTCAAAAGACTTTGCTCCCACAAATCTCAGCTCAATCTCCCCCTGCCCTGGTGCCTACAGAAGCAGGGTGACACCTTTAGAAGATTTTAGACCACAAACGTTAACTCCTTACCCAGTTGAACTCAAATAATCCATATCCATGCAGGTGTTTTGGGGGCTGTTAGGCAGAAAGAGGATATTTCATTAAAGGTGCTGGAAATTCTTTGATCCTTGTAAGGGAAGGGGCACGGTCTGCAGAGTCATATGGATCCGGGCAATCCCCAGCAGTCCCTGAGCTATGGAACTACCACACGACACTCAAACAAAACAGAGCTGAAGGCGTTACAAAAATTCTGTACTACATTTTCTTTTGAGGCAAGTAACCCATTACCGGCACGGTTTTCCATCACCCAAGAAGCTGCGTGAAACCAATGAAAACATTTCCACATGGAGAATTTGCAGGCAATGCACTAAATCACAAAACTTGCACAGAAACTGGCCTTGGAGCCAGCACAGACTGTGCCTTTCTTCTTTGGAAGTAGGAAAAATCGTTCATTTTCTAAAAATGGTTTCCATACCATAGTCAGGAAAATAACATTCCAAGCGTCCTCTCTCCTCAGTGAAACTCTTTCACAAAATTCCTGCAGCATCTGGTTTTATTTCAGGAATTTTATATCTGGCTTTGCCAAGCAACTGTTACAATCAAGATACAGGAAGTGAACTAAAAGGGAGATAAGATTTTACAGTATTTTTATTCGGATTTCTGAAAGCTTTATTAAGACCCAGATTATTCTTTTGGACAGGGGGACAGAATTTCTCCTTCCAGTGGTTTCCTCCTGAACTCAGCCCAAAGACAAAAACACCTAGAGAAACTAAGAGCTCGTGTACAATTATGCCTTTCTATGCGTGGCACAATCTATATTTGAACAAGACAAGTGAGAAAGCACATGAAATTCAGAGATTTGTAACTGGAGACTGAGAAAAAAACAGACATTTTATGTAAGGTTTTAGGTTTTCACTGCGGAGGCAGGAAAGGAAAAATACAAGTGAATGTATAAGGATGATCTTTCTTAGATCTGGGCAGTTTCAATAAGCAGCTTTCCAGTACGGAAACATTTTTTGTGATAATGTTGGCCACTGGCAGAAGAAAATGGCTGTTTGGGGCACTGGGCTGCTACTTAGGACATGAAATTTCCTTAGAAAGCTTCACCCAAAGCCAGATACCTGAAACACTCCAAAACCATGCACTGCTTTTACTCCAAATTTCTGGCATAACACCTTCAGGTATCCAGAGGGTTTGGTCACCAACAATGAGGGTTCCCCTGGTTCCCCAGACCAGACTAATACCAGACTGGTGGAGCTTCACCCAGAGAAGAGCACTTGATGTCTCCCGAACCGCTGCTTCCAAAACACCACCTCTCTTCAGCATTCATGCTATTATTATTACCATCATCGCCATCGTTTATTTCCTCTGGTATTCCCTCTTTGAAGATTGCAGGACAGCACGCTATCACTACAATGCAACCTCCAGAAGACGATCCCCTTCCAGGAGTTTTCTTTAGCTTTCTGATTTCCCAGTATGCTAATTCTTGGCACTAAAAATCACTTGCTGCATGCATCTGGTTGCTTGTGCAGCATTTTATCACTTAAAAGGATTCCACATGTATCAGAACACACTTATTCTGGCAAAGCATTTGATCTGGAGGAACGCGCAGCGCCCTAAATTGCGTAAAGCCAGACTGCATTAGCTCTCAGGGGCTTACGCCTAGTATATTGTAAATATACAGCTTTAAACGTATCCACTTTTGATCTCAAACCAGAGGAAGAATAATAAAATAATCCACTAAAGATGTGTGAGCTTGGGAAGACGCGGTGACTAAAAGCATCCTTTGTTTTGAGGCTAAGCTGGCTCTGAACTAGGGCTCTCTTACAGAGATGGAGAAAGCAGTTAATTTGTTCTGCTACTAAAAAACAGATTAAAGTACAAGGCTAAAGCACAGTAAATAACATCATGTTCCTTCTCAAAGCCAATCAAATGGTTGTATAAAACAAACAAAAACATTTTGTAATTCAAGTGGAAAAGGAAAGGAGGTTGAATTTGCACAAGACAGACCCAGGCACAGTCTTTCTCAACGTATTTTTCTCTCTAGGAGAGCAGCAGCAGCAACCTGTCTTCCATTCAGGAAACACTCGGCACGCTGGCAAGTAATCCATCACTGCAAGCTTTTTTTTTTTTTTTCCCTTCAAGTAATTATTTAGAGTTCACAGTGTATTAATTTAACAGTGGATCTCATCTACATAGCATGCTAAAAGCTCATATTTAATCAGAAATCAACCTTGCACTTGCTAAGCACCACCTCTCCCTCATTTCTCTGGTTTGCCTGGTTCTGGCAGCGCTGATGAAGGACGAGGATTACTCACAGGCAGCACAAGTCACCCAAAGCCGAGTAACTCATCCTGAACGACACGGTACCCTCAGCCAGGGCTGGGCGAACAGCTCAGGCGGAGCAAGTCACTCAAGCTCAGACAACGATTTTGACCACTTTCTCTGGTTACGAATTTCCAGAAGACTGATATTTTGTAAGTGCATAAAATATTTACAGCTATGGGATGAGCAGGTTAATACAAACATCTTGAAAGGCCACGGGATTCAGTGGTAACCTTGGAGCCCCAGCAATCTCACAAACACTATGTGTTCCATAAATGCACAGGAACTGGTGACGTTTTTTGAGGAGCAGCGGCGGGGACAGCAAAGCTGGTTTCCGACCCGTCTGGAGCAGCGTTAATCCACGCTACACATACGCTGCATGAATGAGCAGAATGTGTTACAGTCACCTCATCAGTTACTATAATATAGCTGATACTCATATAACCGATGTCACACGCAGACAGAAGCTAGAGAGTGATCTAGGAATGCGATCAAGTACAAACGACAGGGACTATCAGCATTTATTAATCCTCCACATCCCTTTCACAAAAGGACGCCTCTCTAACAAATGACCTCCCCTTCCCTCCCAGACTAATGCAAACCCAAAGCTGCCACTTTGCATTTCATTCGAATCACAAGAGACACTTCAGGAGGAAACAAATTGAAGGGATTCTCGCCCTATATATTTTCACAACAATAATTTGCTTTATGCAAAAAATGTCATGAATATGTATTCCAATACCAGCACACATAAATCAGACCTCGGGGTGAATACACAGCACGCAGCTCCTCAATTAGAAACCTGCCTTCCCCGAGGATTAAGCAGGCTGTTTGCAGAAAAACACCATGAGCCACTTTGTCCACAGCGGCAATAGGTTTGAGTAATGCATCACCTCGGGCTACGGACGCTCTGCGCACAGGCTGTGGCCATGCTTCCCATCGCCAGCTCTGCTGTGCTTTTCTCTCAGACCTATTTTATAATGCACAACGTTTGCTCGACTGCCCAGTCCCAGATACGCACAGGTCACAGAGGTATCGGCCTGGAACGCTCACCCTCTGCAAAAAAAGCACTTCTTTGAATCAGTCCAGTGTTGCTCTCAGAGACATCTGGCTCAACCACAGAGGTACTGAGTCTCTGTTTTTCTTCAGACTTTCCCAAGTTGGAGCAACACCAGGGAGGGAGATGACTTTTTCCATTGCATTTTGATAAGAACAAGCAATATTTATTAACGTAGTGTTATTTTATCTGGAGACCAGATACAAATGACGATATATGCAAGGAGGACTTGGTGCCGTGGCTATCCACGTTAAACCTGACCAGCTAACGTGCTCCGCTACAGGCTGAGCAAAACCCTGCCTGACTCAGCCCGGCTGACACAGGACTCACGCAGCTCCTGGAAATTACAGTCTCTGATGACTGACACATGTGGTTCTCACCCTGAGATAACTCTCTGCCTGGATGTGGAAGATCGCTGGCCTTCTGTTTCAGCAGAAAGAACTGCGGTTGCATCTTCTGCTTTCAGAAAACCTGATGGGGCTGTGTTTCTGAGAACAGCAGAAGCAGCAGGAGAGCAGGGGAGCCCCAGGACAGGACTGGGGGTGCGCGCGCTGCAGAGCCCTTTGGGGAGAGCCGCTCGGCTGCTCAAAGCTGGCCGAACCTTCATCGTGCTCCCATCCCACGGACCGACATTGGGCCGTGCATTCAATCCCTTCACAAACCGAGCAGCCTGAAGCCCCTCGCAGGCTTCTGGTCACCTGTGAAAGCACAGAGCGTGGGTGCTCCAGCAACGCCCCGAGGCTGGAGAGGAGGAGCTGGGGGTCCCATGTGTTTTCCCGGGCCGCAGCAGCACTACAACCTCTGCACGGCCCAGGTCTTGTGAAATGCAAAATTGGCAGAACAGACCCCGGTCAAACTTCATGGAAACCAGCAGGCACCAGAGAGTCCAGCCCGACCTAAACATCCGCTGCTGTATCCAGATCACAGTGTCGAAAAGGACCGTGCAAATCGCCTACAGAAAATCTGACCTACAGAAGTGCAAAGTGTTACTGCTCTCATCAGCATTAATCACACAGTCAAAAGGAAGGTTCAGTTCCACCGGGACCAGTAGCTTGACTCGGATACCATCCACAAGCGTTACTTCAAAGCAGCAGTAATTATCAAACCAGAAAACTGATGAAACACTCAAGGAAAATACATTTTCAAATACTCCACTATATCATCCTCAGCCAAGGGGATTATTTTCTGTACTGTAAGTGGGCAGCATCACACATCTTCCAAAGACCTTGAGTGCAGAGCAAGGCTGATGTAACACGACTCAATTTATGGGAAACATTTATACCACAACCAGCAGAAGGCCAGGGCAACTCTCACGAGGACAAGCCAACAGGATCATAAAGGAAAACGATGTGCCTGCCTGCATCTCATTCTGCTGCCTGTTGAAGGCAAGTAGAAAGGAGAATAGCAGAGCAAAATGAAGGAAAATGGTGTCGGATGCAGGTCCCTGCCCCATAAATATAATGTCGATAAACATGCTCTTGATGTACAAAAGATTTCTTGCGTGGTGCAAGGTCTTGTAATTCCACGCTTAGGAATTCATCACACTCATCATTGCTCTGTCATCATCACTTATTTCATCATCAAATGGAGGGGTCTCGGCAATAACAACGACAACAATAATAACTATAATACCACCAACAACAATAATAAAGATTCCAGATACAGCAGGCACTACCACCCCATTTCAACAGCAAATTTCCACCTACTGTCAAAGTAACCAAGAGAAAACGGGAAAATGTCTGAATAAAGACTGCATTTTTATACTTGCAAAACTCATAAAACCAGGTGGGTTTACTCTATTTCATGTTTTGAGATTTCCCCTTAGTTAGCTAAGAGTTTGCCATTTTCTGCCTACTGGGCATTTGCTGTGGATCAGCTCAAAAAGTACGAGAGCAGGAAAATGGGCATTTTCCAGCAACTTTAGTTATTACCTGCTGCCCTGCACATGTTTATGGGGAAATAAGTACAGCTCACTTCTTTAAGATATGATCATGCCATTTCCAGGACACGGCCATAATTTAAACAGCAATTCTTATGCAACGTGCAGGAACCGCAAGACAAGACATCGTGAAATATATTTTATATTTGTACATGCTTGAGAGGAACATTCATCGTCTTATAAATAGCGCTGCCTTTCAAAGAAACTGATATAGAAAAAGAAAAAAATAGATAATGACAGTCTGGGAATGAGACTTTAATAGGCAGGTCCTCCCCGTGCAGAGCCCTGCAAGGGGCAATCTCAAAAAACTCACTGCATAGCTCGTTACCCAAAACAGGTGCTGTGTCAGCTACGGTACAGGACAGTCCAGCATTGGATGAGCATTAGAAAATCAAACTTCTGTCTGAGATAATAAACAAGCAAGAAGCAGCAATCGGGGGTTTTTAGGCGTGAAATGTCTGGCTCTTATGCAGCGTGTTAGTACGCATTTACGATAAGGGGATTGACTGTCACGTCGGTCGCTGGAAGGCAGGAGCCATTTCACATTGATAGTTCAGGCTCACGGTGTCATGTTTGCTGGCTTCAGACTTTTCATGTATTGCTGGTGCGAAGGCCACCGAGACTTGTCTTTCCTTGACCCAGCCCCAGGACTGCTAGGTATCAGCTGTTTCGCCGCACTTCATGTGTTCTCAGTATTCTTCCTTTTTCTTTTTTTTAAAGCAACATTTCAATCACTCTTAGAAAAGAAGTATCTCTTCTAAGGTGGAGACAATTTCTCAAAGCTGCTCCTCTTGAGAGTATAAATGTCTCCTGCAGTGATCTTTTTTTCACCTAAGCTCCACTGATGCATTGATTCTGTTCGTCTTCTTTCTAACCTACTATTCATGTGAAAAAACAAGTTTCGGCAATAACAGCAGTGCCAGACAAGGCATTTGAGATGTCTACTCTGTCAGCTCCATCTCCACAACTCATCAATGCCAGTGTGCATGTCCCTGCTACCCGTGCATCAGCTTTCAGATTAGCAGACGTTTTTACAGCCCATCTAAACCTCCCTAAAATGGTTTTAAAATTAAAGCACTGACGCATCAGCCCTGGCTGCAGGAGTGCCAAATGCAATATCCGCGCAAAAGGGAAGAGATAGAATCTTCAGGAACCTCTACTAGTGATGTACAAGGAAGGGTCAAATAAGAGCAGCAGCAGCAGGGAAAAAAAAAATCAAACAGCAAAATCTGTAATATTTGCCAATGCTGACTTTTAACTTGGAGAGGCTGGTGAGTACAGCAGCAATGGGGAACATGAAGCCCAGGCGCACTAATCTGATTAACAGGTGATTAAAGAACACAGGCTGAGAAAGGAAGGGGGTAAAGAGTTAAAAACCACCACACTCCTAACAGCACAAGAGAGGACACTGTCTGCTTTGATGATGAAATGAGTGTAGTTTTGACAGATCTGGGTCTGCTGTGCTTAACCTCTCCTGGAAGGAGATTCTGAGCTGATTTGCTCTGTCAGAAGGAATCCTTGCTGCTGCTGAGCACTTCCCCTACACATCATGATTTCGCTGGCGGCAGGGCACAGAAGCAACTTGGAAATCACTTGCTGTAACCTTGTGTGCATCTTCTGTGCTTTACGGCCTTCCCGGAGCTGTCCTATAAACACCCACGAGCTGCGAAGTGAGGCCACACACAGAGAGGTGAAACGAGGACTGTCAGACGCATCTCTGCTCAGCGATCCCCAATGCAGGCACCCAGCCCAAGGCATTTACCCACACTCCCACTGCAGGAGTTAAACTTCAAGCATCCAGTTCTTTCTTCTCATTACAAAGGACAGATATCCTCCTCCTCCAGCATTTCTTCAGGAAGGCAGGAGACCCAGCCAAGAAGCCCAGAGCTGGAGCAGCACGACAGGCAGCAGTGCATGGCCACAACCAGGTGTGACCAATAAAATGAAATGGAAATAGGTGGGGTGGAGAAGACTCTAACAAACTGAGCAGAGGTAACACTCAGGAGTCCTCTCTACCTTCAGCCAAGCTGAGGCCCAGATTTTTGAGAAGGAAGCGAAGCTGGACGAGCCACTAGCCGGTGCCTGGTGAAGAGGAGAAACATGTAGTGCTGCTGCCCCCGAGCTCGCTCCCAGCCTCGGGCAGAGACGCAGGTGACATCTGGAGCCAGCAGCCGCCTCTCTAGATGTAGCAGCCCTCGGTGGAATTCTCATCCATTAACTAATCCAGGAACTTGTGGACTAAGTGCACTTTTAGTAGTAGCCAAGTGTCCACAGACACTGAAGAAGCACCTTCTTTGGTGTTCTCAAATGCCTTTGTGCTCCCTTTGGCACGTGTCCCAGTGGAAGGGCGCAAGAAAAAGCGACTCTCCATTTGCTTGCCCTGTGTCACTTCTGATTTTGCAGACCTCCCACATCCTCCCTCTCTATCCAGGCTCCAGATTTCCCCTTGCAGGAGCCCTTTCGTACCCTCCATTACCCCCACTGCCCTCCTCTGAACCATTTCCAACTCAAAATCATTTCTGAGACCAAGGTCCCGGAGCTACACAGCGTAGTGAGGGTGTGGGCAGCGACAGTAATATCCTTGCTTTGATTCTCAGCTCCTTTCCTGATCAGTCCCCGTGTTCTGATTGCCACTGACACAGAGACAACGTTTTCAGAAACTGCCCCCGACGAGCCACTGTAACCCCAATCCCCGGCTCCCCAGGCAGAGGCCAGAGTTTCATAAAGCAAAGGATGGACACTGGTGGAGAAATCCGTGGGGCACATGTGACCCTACATCAAACGCGGGTCAACCACAATCATTTTAAAGCACCAAACGCCTCTGAAGCAATGCTACCAGAGAAACCTGCATCTCTGTTTACTTTTCAGAGCCACAGAGCCTGCCAGGTGATTATCAAGAGCATTTGTACAATGGGCTTTTCATGCTTTTCAGTCAACATTATCAGATATCCTTTACGGTCTATTCTATTTACATGATACACATTTGCCAAGAGCTAAATGTTTTCAGTGAGAATAATCTACTACAAGCTGCTCATTTAGAATAAAGTTCTCCTTTTTCCTTTCCAGTGATGTTTTCCACTTACGAAAGCAGCCAGTCCCAAAATGCCCCAGGACGTACTCTTAACTGGAACTGAAATATGGAAATCCAGCAAAAAAAAATAAATAAAAAATCTCATTTGCACTTCTTGAGATGTGCTCTTAAGCCAGAAAAACTCAGCAGAAGTAATATCACTCCCTCAGCGCAATGTCCAGAGATCTTCAGCCTTGGGCCAGGTCTCCTGCAGCTATAAAATATATTGCTCTCCTCCCTCCATAAACCTACAAGAATTCACACCAGCAGGAAAAGTACCAGCTAAACACAAGCTCTACCAGATATAACTGTTCATTTATCTACAGCTCAGATAACGTGCCTAAGGTGTGTATATCTGCTTGAAGAGCACGTACTGCACACTACTTCAAATGCTGCTATAAAACAAGGCGTTTTATGAATACCTGTTGTTCAGTTAATCATCAATTTATTTCCGAAACCCGCATACTGGAAGTCAGATCAACCTTAGGAGAAAAAGGGAGAGAGACACAATTTTATGTGAAGATTAAAAATGAAGATTATTACCATTATACTTCCTCATTCAGATGTCTTGATGTTTAAAGAAATTTAAAGTGCTCTCTATATTTTCCTCCCTCCTCTATAGCAATGACTGCCTTTAGATATACACACCAGTTACAGTAATATAACCAAAAATGATGGCATGCCATAGGTATTTTATTATACATTCAGCTTTTTAGGACCTGGATTATAACCACATGGCAGAAGCCTGGTCAGTAAAGCCGAGAGAACTTTTGCAAAGATAGCAAAACCAACAGTTTCCTATTTCATATCACATTTTCAAAAGCACTGAACATATCTCCCTCTTAAACATCACAGGCCTTCTAAACCATTATTTCCCTTTCTACATGTCATAGAAAGAGCCAAGCAAATCCATTAAACACGCAGACTGCTACACCACGAACAAGGCGATGAAATCCAAGGAGCCCGGGCACATGCTTCCCTGGGGTGCTCAGTTTTACACAGAAAATTCTCAGTTTTATTGTTCAGAAAGACGCTGTGAAGAGGGGATGAGAGCAGTGATTCAGTGTCTAGGTTTCCCTTGAAAAGCTTAAAATACAGTTGCTGCAAATGTTTTTACATAAGGAAGATTTTAGAATCAAGGGGCACTTTCAAGCTCAAACTGAATCACAGAATCATTAAGGTTAGAAAAGACCTTGAAGATCACCAAGTCCAACCACCAACCCAACACTACCACGACCGCTGAACCATGTCCTGAAGTTCCACGTTCACATTTTTGAACACCTTCAGGTATGGTGAACCACCACTTCCCTGGGCAGCCTGTTAAAACACTTCACCACTCTTTCGGTAAAGAATTTTTTCCTACTATCCAGTCTAAACCTCCCCTGGTGCAACTTGAGACCATTTCCTCTATCCCTTGATACTTGAGAGAAGAGATCGACCCTCAGTTCAACCAGAATATTCAGCCAAGTTCCCTGCCCTCATGTGTAGATCTCTACCAAGAGCATCAGCTTTTGGAGACATGGAAGACACAAACGAGACGGGCACACACGTTTGTCAGAAGCATTTCCCCCTCAAGGAAGTTGGGATCTTGCCCACACAGTTCACAGCAGGACACTCCTGACCTTCCTCCAGAGCACACAGCTCCTGTGCCCCCTAGTCATCACAGGGACGTATTTTCCATGTCACCAGGTCATTACATTTGCCATACAACAGAACAGAAAATCCTGCTCCGCAGACTTCAAAATATACTGAACCCACAGCTGCCTCTGCTTCTTGCCTCACTTGGGCAAACCAAAAAGCACGCTTTGCTCCGCAGAAATCCTCCTCCATAAGCTCCTCTTTCCGCTGGGGACCACAGTCAACGCTGGATGCAGCTTCAGTTACTGTTAAGCTTATACATTAGGGGAAAAAAATATATTCAAGAGCAGTTTCACCTGAGGCAACCATCTTGTTACTGTTCTTGAATGTCCTCCTTGTATCATACAAACGATAATCCCTGAACAATGGTTTGCTCCTGTAATATAATCTAAATAGACAACATGACTCTTGTAAAACTGAGACAAAAGACATGACAAGACACTCTTCCATGTATTTGACAAAAGCAGCAGATGATGTAAACGAACAGTCCTGAAAGGCTTTTAAAATGGTTCACTTGGCTGATTTTTGACTGTCAGCAAAAATTACCATTAAGATGCCCTGCTTAGAACGGTCTGTACATTGCTTCTGCAGCTCATACAAATCTGAGTGACTGAGACCTCTGAAGCAACGATCAAACAGGTTTGTTTGCCCAAGAATTTTTCAGTCTTCTGCATTTTGAAACTTTCACTCCTTGGCCTTAGAAACACATGGAGATACATCTTCAGGCAACAAGGGGCACCTGCAAAGGAGACGTGGGGGTTCAGCAAACCCACCTATGTGGGCAGGTCATCCTTTTGGGTCCTTTGGCAAAACCTGCTGGTCTCCACGTCCCACGGCCACATGCTGCTCCTTGCTTGTGGCTTTAGGCAGGGCTGCAAGGAGTCTTTGGTGGGAACAGAAGGGTTTGGGGCCTGTCAGGACAACTCAGTGCAAGAGCTGGCTGGAAGATCAGAAAACCACATTTCTTTTGCCAGCTCTGTGTTTTGCAAATTGTGTTGGAGACATCTGTGCTGGCCACTAAAGCAGGCCAGAGAGGAATCCCTGGGGCAGGCAGCCTGTGTCATCTCCTGTGACTCACTACCTCTGAGCACCCACTGGAGATGCCACCGGAGCACGGATAGGAGAAAAGAAAGCTTGCCAAAATCCGAGTTCACCAGGACACTGAGATCTTAAGGATCTGGAGCTGGCTGAGCAGAAATCAAAGCTAAAGGAATGGGTTTTTTATGTTCACAGCCAAAGCCCAGGCTCCTGATCCTGGAAAAATCCAACAAGGAACATGAGCTTTTTGCAGACTCATGTCAAGATCCAAGTTCAAATGGCCAAAGCTACAGTTTTGAACAGAAAAAGAGATGCAATTCTGTATATTTATATGGTTGTAAACCTAAAATCCTAGGAAGGAGAAACATTTTACTTATGGGTGCAAACTTGCTTTGCACTTGTTTGTAACTCTACAACCGCAAAGCCAACCAAATCAGGCCAAACAGAAGGACAATAGCTGAGCCTCACATCTGGTTTTAGATTTACTTTCCTGGAGCTCACAGCTGCTTGGAGGGGACTGGGAAGAGGGTGATGTGTCCTGTGAGCAGAGGAGACACAAGAAAAATCACAGAGGGATGTTTCAACTCTTGGATTTGGACCAATTCTCTCCATCCAGAGCTCCAGGTACAAAATGGGCAGGAATTTCATTACCACTCACAGTGGTTTTGCCACCAATGTTAATGCTTCTTCTTAAGCACTAAAGGTTACAGCACCTCTCCACAGTCCTGGCTCATCATTTAACATCCAGCTTAGATCCTCCAGCTGGAAAGCAAACAAAATGCATCCTCAGAAGCAATTATAGAAATACTGACAAGCCCTTAGCACAATGAATATCTGAATAATGCCAAAGCAATAAGTAAGGTAAGAGAGAGACGCTCTCTGGAAGCAGGCTGCTGAGCTGAACAGGTCAGCGATGAGACTATTCCTTCCCATACCTTCTCCTGCAGAGAGGTACTCTTCTCCTGCAGAGAGGAACCCTCCTCCTGCGGCTTGTCGTGGAAAAAAGAATAAGATGTGCAAAACACTGGGCAAAGATCTGAAGCTGATGTGCCAGGAGCATCCCCAGTGCCCCTGGCCAGGAGCAGGGCATGTGGGACGTGCTGCTCAACCCAGTGTCCTGGCACCTCGAGGAGCGGAGAAGGGTGACAACACTGGGTTCATCCTCCTCCTGAAGTGAGCACTTGGCAGACCAACATGGAAAAATTCTTTGTTTTCTGTTGCTTTGGGTGCTGCTCTCTTGGAAAAGAAGAGCTGTAGACTTAAACCTCCTATTTCATATATTAAGTTAGATATATTTAGTCCAAATATGAGTTTATATCTAATTGTCTCTCTCAATTTAACTCTGTTGCTTTGACAAAATGAAGTACCTTCTACAAAAATGAACTTGGGTTCTTTGTGCCTGAGGCAGATCTAGACAGTTATCTCCTCTATGGGATTACATACGAATTCTTCATTATAAGCCACATTATTTGCGGGAGTTTCTGCAGCGCTAGGAAATTCTGATTCTCTTTTTGGTCCTAGCACCAAGCTTCAAGGCACAGACCTGATATTAAAGAATTGCAGTCAGCACAAAGCAGTATTTCTTAATAAAGTAAAACGTGGAAAAAAGAATAATCTTAGCTTGACTGATGCCCCTTCATTTGCATATGCCCACTAGCAGTACTTTGGTTAATTAATACATATTTTGTGTCTGTAGATGAATATGAAATCATGGGTTTGTTATTGAAGCTTTAAGTATAAATTTATTCAATGATCAGGTTAGTTTAGTTTCTGGTGTATCCTGCCAGTATTTTCTGTGCAAATAAGACATAATAACTCTCTAGAAGGTGGTGACACATGACAAAATCCAAGAAGGATGCGCTTGTATTTTAAAGCTAGATGAGTTAATTAGCTCGTAAAATGGAAGAACTGTTTGCAGGGGGCAAGGGAGGGAGAATGAGAAACACCACCTTCCAGTGAAAAATTCTGCTCTGAAAATATTAACCCTTTATGGCTCAAGCTGAGCTCTAGAGGCCTCAATCCAGAAAGGCACCTGAGAAGCACTTACATTTAAGCAGGCGAGATAGTGTCACAGAAATGCAGACTGCCCAGGGGCTTGAAAGTTAAGTGCTCTGCTGGATCACAGCCTGGGTAGTCCAAGGTGGAATTTCATTTTAATCTCTGATCTGCCTCACCGGCGTCTTGTATCAGCTGCTTGTAGCCAGCTCAGGGAGAGATAGGATGCTGAAAACATTGCTAAAATCCTCAGTGCAGAAACAGGAGGCCGAAAACACTGCTAAAATCCTCAGTGTAGGACCCCCCCCTCAATATGTACTTTTCTATGGTGCCCGTTACATGATGGGCAGAGTTTTTAGGCAAAGTCGTGGAAGCTGTGGTCAAGTACCCAAAATCTTACAGAATTTGAGGAAGGGATTTTGGCTGGCAGCTTAAGAGCAGCATGACAAGGCAGCCCACAGTGGAGAGGTCAAGCTGCAACATTTTCCCTTGCCACAGGATTCCTGAGAAAACCCCGAAGCCAAGGAGACAAATGAAAACCGCGCGCAGTGTTCCTGGGGTTAGTTACCTTTTACGCATTACAGCAGCAGTGCATTACAGCGATTAGATCATCTATGAGGCAACAGTCTTGCTATGAATAATAAATGCACCACAGGGAAGCCAGAAAGTTCACGGCTGTGATAGCCTTCGCTTTACACGGAGCTCTCAAAACGAAAAAATGCTGCTCAAAACGAGTCCCAGAGAACAACACCTCTGCAGTCTCCATTGAGTATCACAAGGACACACTAGAGTGAAGGATAAACGCACTGGGAAACATAAATCATGTCTCGTTATTTCCTCTGTTCCTCTCAATGATGCACAGGGCAAGTCTCAAGTGGTACCACATCACGGGACATGCATTCAGCACCAGGCTCTTGCCAGTCACAAAAAAAGAGATTTTCCAGGATTGCTGAAGGAGATAACAATTAGTTCCCACTGAATTTTGCTGGGAATTTTCTCCTCCTTGTCGCACTAAAGCAGTCACTCAAGTCTGCCAGTACCGAAAAAGCAGTGGAAGAAGTGAGCCAACTCATCTGAGAGGACAACCAAACAAGCTGACACCACTTATCCCTGCCATCAATCCTGGTGGAGACCAAAGATGCCAGCACCTTTTCTGAACGCATGAGATAATACAATTCCTACTCCAATCTAGCTTCACCTATACAAAAGCTACCTGAATATGGTAAACCAGGCAAAGTGAACTCAAGTACATATAGGATTTGGCTCGATCAAAGCAATCCATGGGCTGAATACAGCACAATCTGTCAGAAGCAGAGATGTGCCAAAGTATTCTGCAAAGCTTCAGAGTCAGGTGTCACTGGGTACCAAGTGTTAACATCCTTATTAAGTGATTTACATTGGGTACCAAGTGTCAACATCCTCATCAAGTTTTTTACATTGGGTACCAAGTGTTAACATCCTTATTAAGTGTTTTACATCCAGCTGCACGCTGGAGCTTGTGACAGCACCAGGGCAACCCATGGCCCTGACACCAGAAAGCAAAAGGTCAGGAGGCAGGTGACAGGCGTATACACACACAGGGACTGAATTTCTTGGAGGAATGGGTGACCGTAACATGGCACAATCCATGAAACCTGGCCAAAGGAAGTTCAAGAAAGCAATCCCAATGAGTAGGATCTTGAAAAGATTTGGATGTTCAAGGAGTCGTCCAGGAGGCGAGGCAGGGTAGAAAGGGCTGCCTTAATTTGGGCATGAAGCCTCACAAAGGGCTGGGACAGTATCT
>NW_009692648.1:54601-75989 GCF_000703405.1 Apaloderma vittatum
CTGCTGATTCGGCAGAGTTGGGACTAACACATGCAGGGAAATACATCAGTCTTTGCTTCTTACTGTCAGGCTGTCATCTGCCTTTTACCAACATTCTTTATCAGCGAGGAGTTCAGATGAAAAAGAAATAAGGCTTAAACAGTTCTCAGAGCCGAAGCTGCAATTGCAGCAGGGGCTCTTGGAAAATAGTGTTTTCGTTTGTAAAAATGAACAGGTTCGACATGAAAGTCCTTGAGAGATGACGACTGCGAAGCCTTACAGAGACACTGAAGCCTCTAAGAGGTGGTTGGGAATTTCTAACTACAAGCTTTTTGGTTGAAAATCACGGGAGTGTAACGGCATTGATTACATTTTCACCAGGAACAATCCTCAAGCCTAGGAGAAATCTGTAGTCCATGAAGAGTGTCTTATCCTCGAAAAAACCCAACACGCAGTAATCACGAGAAAGGGCTGCTCCCCAGTCTGAGGCTACTGCCCTGCCTGAGTCACCCACGGCCACCAAGGGTGATAAAATCAACTTTGTGGCTCTGGATGAGGTAGGGAAGAGATCTGTGTTTCCCACCGCCACAGCAAGTACATCACAAGTTAGTCTTCATACGAAAGGACAGATGAAAAGGCAAAAAAACAACCCTGCCTTTGCAGTCACAATGAACAGGGAGCTTTCTGAAAGCCTTACGAATATAATGGGATGAAAAAAAAAAATAAATCATTCCTCATCTCAGCTTATTACAAGTCTCATTTATTGGTGCGCAATTTCACGTCAAATTTTCGCTTGGCATTTCCCAAGCGGGCTTTTTGTAAGAAGACAAAGTTCAGTATGGCTTGGAGTTGGATTTTCGGAAGACTCAAGCCTGTTTTTTGTTTTATAGGGTAATTTATATCCTAGACAGCACAGGCACATGCACAGAGTAAATGTGCTGCTGCTCACCTTGTATAGTGAAGAGTGAAAGGAGAAAGCAGATTTCAGAGAGTTATTGTTTCAGACACCCAGAAATACTTTAAAGGACAGTTGTTCTCCAGGGAGTGATGCTATAAAACCAGCTTTCAGGGGGCCTAACTTTGCTACATCTCAGCAATTCCTGACAGAATTGCAGCTGCCAGGCACTTGGAGAGCCAGGACTGCTCCAGCCCATGCATCATCCCCACGTTAACGAGCGCTCAGCGCTGGAAACGTGACCACGGCCCAGGCAATGGGGACAGGAAGGGATGTCTCAGGGCTGCTTCCACTCTGCAGGGCCCAGAGGGCTAATAAAGGAGCCAACTGATGTGCCCTGCAGGACAGAGGGGAATATGTCAGTTGAAATGATGTGGGGATCCCTTCTTCAGCTGCTCACACCCATCACTGCTGTGTAAGAGGACACATAGGCTGAGACAAAGGCAAGAACACATAGGCTGAGACAAAGTGTGGCTGTGCCAAGCCTGCGGGAATCATCCACGCCAACTCCTTCACCTTCCAGACACACCAGCCTGTGGTGAACGTCAGCACAACCAACCTCTGGTCCCCACAGTCCTTACACCAGCCTGCTGATGTACTCCCCCAAAGACATAACCCAGAGCCCATGTGTTGCAACAGCCCTGCCCGGTCAGCCAAGAAATCTCTCCTGCTATGGGAAAGTCTCCTGAGTCTTCCCCACAACACGAAGTCCTTGATCTTCCACGGCCCCTTTAGCTGCGGAGATGCTGTGGCTGCTCTGCACATCTGGCTTTCTCTGTCCAGGGCGACCAGGTTGGACTCTGACTACGGTCTACCACGTTAAGCCAACATCTGGCAGATCTCTAACCACTGATTCTGTGAAAAAGCTGACACCACCCAGAGTTTCAAGTGAAGATAAGGCATGGCTGAGTCCTAAAACAGATTTCTTCATCCACCAGTGAATCTCAACTGCAACACACAGCCTATAGCACAGAAGAGTTATCACGATTCCCTGCAAAGATGATCAGTGTCTTCCTGGCATAAAAATCAACTTGTCAGTAAAAACACTAGAATCTTCTGGGGTGAAAATAGCAGTCCCTTCCCCCTGCCTCTACCTGTCCCCATCTGTCAGCAGATAACAGGCAGGGATGACAAATCATTTTGTGTCAGGAGGAAAGAGGGAGACGGGAGCTCTGCAGCTGCCTGTCTGCGCTTTCTGCTCCCGAGCAGGGACAGCTTGAGCACCACAGCGGCGAAAGCTGAGCTGCTCTCCAGTTCCCAACGCAGAGGTTATATAGCCTGTTTAGAAAATCATCAAAATACAGCTCCATTTCCATGGAGGCGGTTGCAATGAAAAGCATTTTACTGGTTTAGAAAACTACACTGAGCGACTGCAAGCACCTACTGTAAATACTGAGCTGACAGCTAAAATGCCAAACGTAGGATCTGAATTCATACTTGTACTGATTCCTGCTCTTAAAATAAATGCAGGCAGTGATTGGATATTGTTCAGAGGTGGAAATATTTTTTTCCAATCACACAACAATCACTCTGAAGAGTAAAGTCAAGTTCTCTAACAGGGATGCAGCTACAAATAAACAGACTGTACCTGTACATGAAGGTAATGTATCGCCAGCATATCACTATTACTAAAGCTATATTCCTAGGATTTCTAGAAGGTCAGTCCTACTCTTCCTTTTATTTTGCTCCAAGTTAACTTGATTTTTATTTGGAAAAAGCATTAAACTCCAATTTCTAAGCGGATTGTGGTGCCTCACTGATAAAATACTTTTTAAAAGCTGGTCTTAAGTGTATATAGTTGGCAGATTTGGGTTGTCGGGTTTTTTTAGGGGTTGGGGTGGTTTTTTTTTGGTTTCCTAAACTGAAGGGATCTCTGGGGTCTTGGCAAGCCACAGGCAGACCTGTGACAGGCTGCATCAAACCCACCACTGTGACAGCTGCTCCGCGCTAGAGAAGCTTTTCGTGCCTGGGGATGGAGGAGGGAGATGTGATCCATCCCCAGGCAGCTCCATCCTGCCGATCAGCCTGGGCCAACCGTAACTCCTATCTCTGTCAAATAAAACTTCCTCTGCATTTAGTGGTCCTCCCATTGCTCTTACCACAGTTTATGCCCCAACTGTTCAAACCGGGTCTTGTGCCGATTCCAAAATTTCTTTCCCTGATAGGCAAGCCCGGAGTTTCGTTCCCTTTCCCTCCTGCCAACAGCCCCACGTGAGCAGCCCCCACCACTGGCACCAATTTCTGCATCATCTGACCAACTTTGTGAAGATTGTAGTTCCTCAGTATAAATTAAAAGAGTGGATATTTGACCAGTACATGCTCCCCAGATAAGGAACTGATAGCTGATAATTCTACCCCAAAGTCTTCAACCAGTCGAAGTTCTCTCCTTCCTTGCAATCAGAAACATGTCTCAGCCGATGCGCTGACACCTCCTGCAACCCAAAACTTGAAGAAATCTCACAGCAAACCTTCTCTGTGCTCCACAACGTCCTCCCTTTAGAAACTCAGGCAGATTTGTTGCCACACTTCCCCAAAAAATCCCTTTGCTGCCGCATATGGAATTTCAGGACTACTTCAGTCTCAGCAAAGCAGGGAAAATCCCCCGCACATCATGAGACACTTGATTCAGCCCTAACTACTGCGTCCCAGTGAACCCTCACAAGCCTAATAAAGCCTTATGAATAAATTACACGCTTTTCAGCTTCCTAGTTTTCAAAGCGATAGAGAAACCGTAACAATGCATCACCACAGATCTTCCGCATCCCGGTGCGCGCGTCACCCAGCGGCTGATGAAGCCGGCAGAGGTGACAGTCACTGAAGGATCGCGGGAATTCATGCCCAGCTGATGGACAGGGTGGTTAAAAAGGGATTTCAGGTGCTGCCTACCGTCAGCTATCTCTGCCTGCACCCAGACTTTAATATATTAATCAGAAGAACTGAGAGAAAGAGACAGACATTTGAAGACGATCAAACAAAAAGCCCGAGCAAAACAACGTTTCAACTGACAGCAGACACACGCATCGCAGAGGCAAAACGTGACACCTGATATTAGATGTCTGCGCGTTCGGCTGACATTATAAAAATAAATTCCACCCTAAACAGGGACAGGCACTAACTATTTAGATATTGGGTTCATGCAAGTACAAGCCTAGTCACGCATCTGTCCAGCAACGGTATTTCTGTGCTCCCCATTACACTCACATCTGTCACTCTCCATCTGAGAGACATGCACGGTGTCATACAAAAACACAGTGTATCCAGATCGGAGTCTGTGTTCCCAGTTGGGCTGGGAAAGCAAGCCTGTGTTAGCGTTTTTGGGGGTTTTTTAACAAAAAGAGAGCAAAAGAAGATCAAATCATCCTTCTCACAATTCAAAGCCCTGATCTGACATCCCTCCTCTGCTCCCAGCCAGTACCCACAGGGGGGATTTTTCTGCCTCCTGCAGGGCTGGATACAGGCAGCCCATCCCTCACCTCACACCTAACACAGATGCCAAAACAACCGCTTGCTCTAAATAACCTCACTGTTCTCTTCTTAATAAAAAGATATAGCTATAATTTCATGGAAAATGTATGCAGGAAGAGAAGGATTTGATTTTCTGAATGCAGAAAGAGTCAAGCTCCCTTGTGGAATTTAAATATACCTGTCTGATGGCTTTCCTTTGTGCTTTCTTTTTTTTTTTTGCCTGGCCCTTTCAACATTTCATGTGAATATACGATATATGAATAATCGTACTCATAAACAAAATAGGTTCCTTCATGGATGAAATGCACACAAGACATTTAAAACTCTATTTAATTTATTTTGAGAGTTGCTAAAAGCCTGAAGGGTATGCAGGCATGGTACCCTCTGGGAGAGGATCAATGTCACTGCAAGTGCGATGATGCTACTTTTGTGCCTAAACGGCTGCAAGATGAGACGTTGATTATTAAAGAAATCACCACTAACAAAAACATGCACCCGTCTGATTATCACAGCTCCACATTCCCAGGCCCTACAGCTACGCACAGGGATGCAACCCTGCCTGCTCCCTGCACACAAGCGCTGGCCTCTTGAATCTAGATGACAAACCTGGGGGAAAAAATCTGGGCCATTCAGAGGGCATGCTGTGCTCTTCCTCTGGAAATAGTTTAAAAAGATCCAACCCAGACTTCAGAGGATTTAACATCCATAGTAAAAAGTAGCTCAAGTCAGCCAGCAAACCTCAAAGGGATTCCTGAATTGTGCTTTCCTTAATGAATTCAATAATCGATCCCTACTACACAAATAAGGTGTAGGATGGATCAGTTCATAAGCATTCTCAGTTAATTGCTCTCTTCAAGTGACACTTTGTACAAATAACACTATCAAAGTAGTAATAATATCCTTATTGATTGAATTAATCTCCTAAAGACAACTCAAATAAGTTTAACTAGCAATGCATGACAGAAGCATAAAATACTCTGAAAACAGCCTTGTAACCCCCCTCAGACTTTGAAATCGTGGCAACGGTCACGCAAAAGACTTTTGCATCTTTATTCTGGTGCGCAATTTTATGGAGCAATTTCAGCGAATGCCTGTGACTAACCATGAAAACCCACGAAACCTTCCCTGCAGAGAAAAAGTGAGACATGCAGTCTTCTCACTTAGTCACTAAAAGCCATAAACAGTGTTAAAAATGAAAACAAATAAATCAACACAAGGAGGAGAAATGGTCAGAGAAGCCTCTGTGGCTTCACGTGGAGCTGGTGGTGACCCAGAGCAACATCAACACTTCCAAGCCACAGAAACTGGACACCAGGTTTATAATATCAGAGCAGCTTACTCAGTACAGTAAAGGCTTAGAAGAGCTGGCTCTAAGCTTGCTCAGAGAGAGCAGGTTACTCCTCCTGAGGCACAGAGCAGGAGCTGGGGCTGAGGAAGGAGCCTGCAGAGCACAGCACCCACCTGCTCCCCAGGATGGGCAGCGGGCGCTCGGGGCAGCGGTGGCTTCTCCCGACTCCCAGGGCGAGAGTGACACCAGGCACGAGGTGTCTCCACACACAGCTTCACCCGGCGTCGCCTGGCCAAAGGCCGGCCAAGAGGATGAGATTTCCATAAAGAGTCTGCTGGGGGGAGTTATTAACGCAGGAACAGATCGGGTGTCTGGTCCTCGTGGCTGTCAACGCAGCAAGAAAGAGCTGGCACTGCTGTAACTTGACTGCAAGGCACACTTACGGGGGAGGAGGAAAAAAGAAAAAAAAGCATGTTGAAAGCCTCTCGGCTGAAATATTAGCCTAAACTGCCCTGCTTAGCAAACACTTCTCTGCCAAGAAAAAGGGAATTAGACTCGATTCTGCCTCGGGAAGTGAAGTAGTGGACATCAGGGACAAGAGGAGTGAAAAAGCACAACCTTCTGGAGACACTCCAGCGTGATAAAAGAAAATACAATAATAGAGAGAACAGCATGTTCCCTTTGTCAGGGCCAAAGCTACCCTGCAAGCAGAACAGGAATTTGCCTGGGGCAGCAACATGCTTAATGGCTTTTATTATTATTATCTGAAAAATCCGAGGATGCTTCCCAGCATGTAGAGGAGAGCGGCGAGCCCAGAGCCACCTCTGCGAACGTGAGTAATGGGGCTTTATGCTCGTGAGAGGCTTGCGCAGGAACTTTCTCATTTAGCTAACTGAATTCGGCAACTGGAAGGAAACACACAGCCCATATACTTCACCACACGCAGGTACAGTACAGCTTATTTCAGAATATTTGAAGCATATTAATAAAACAAGAACACTATACAGCCTCGTCCCCTCTAGGTTAGGACCGCCCAACCTTCTCAATTATTTATTTTGTTAATCAAAGTACCTGCATCTAAATTTACCATAATATACTTAACTGAGGTTTTGCCTGAAACGCTGTATTTTTTCCATGTCCTTCTTGTAGCCTCAATGGGTTTATTATCTCATTTTTGTTCTCTGAGTGGTTTTGGTAATACAAGAACATAATGTTTAAAAAATGTCACGTGATTCTCAAAGATGACCGAATTTGCACCATCGTCAGCAAGAAGAGAAATACTTCCTGTATGTATTTTCATCCAAGAATCACTGAAACGAACAAGGAACCACTAAATTACTTTTCCAACTACAGGCAGTCACTTCCCAGATAAAACAGCAAAACACTCACAAGAGCCATCATGTATTAAAATGGGATCGATGTGCCATGAGCTCTTGGTTGCTAAATAAGGCACCTGGACAGAGACTGGAGCTCAGGAATCTTTCTACACAGTCTTACAAGGTGGATTTCTTAAGTATTTCGGCTCTCAAAACCACCAATATTTTTAAAACCTAGACCAGAACATCAAGCATATGAATGTGCATATGGGTTAGAAATGCAAGCTCGTGACGGTCACCTGGGGAAGTGAGGATGTATTTTTTTCCAAAAGGATGTTTATTAGATAGTCTTTCTAAAAAGTTCAACGTGTGAAAAAGAAGAGGACATATGCTCATCACTTGTCCCTGAGATATCCATCCTATTTTTCTAGTTAAGAAGCCAATCTTCCATGAAATCCCCCAAAAACCTAACAGATGGGTTGAATTACTAATTGTGAGAAGAGGGTTGAATTACTAATTGTGAGAAGACTAGTTCCACAATGACATTATTATAAAATCCTGCTAACAAATAAAGATAGCAACAAGAGAAGCTTGGTTTACAGAAGGATGTCCCTAGATCCAAGAAGCGAGCTGCAGGATGACGTCCAATAATTACTTCATACAGAGAAGAGCTATGTGGTGTATTTAAACCTTTAATTTCTTCTCCCTTGTTTCAGTGAGATTGTTGCTCCCCGCAGCCGATAACAATAGATGTCTTAAGTTTCTTCTGATTTACCAACAAAGCAAATATCCTCTGGTAAATCTATGAACTGAACAATGATTTTTCATTTTTACAACAGCACAGTCAATTCAATTTGCCAGTTATAAGTCTCAAGCCTCCCCCTATCAGCTTGTTAACGTTCAAGTGCTGTACTCTGAAACATGCCTGGAAGAATCTCCACAGACTCTGCCATCCCCAGTTGCTTCTGAACATTGAATTCATTGCTTATGAATCACTTCACTGTATGTAAACACTTGAATCACTAAAGCCCCATCCAATATTGTACACAGCAATCAAGTGATGTTGTCACAGTGGATTCTCTAACGACGAATGTCTGCGTGGGTGCACTGAGGCAGCTCTAAAAACACGGCCATTAGCGTCTCACTTTTACAAGCAGGTTTTGTCTGTTTGTGAACATATTTTATTTGCAGATGCTAAATGCCTGTAAAATATTTTCTGGCTTTGCATCTTCTTGAGATACTCGCAGGAGTCCCACTAGCCCCCCTAAGAACATGAACATGACAGAAATCACACCGTATTTTTCCTGGTATTTGAGATATCTATAACTTAGAGCAACTGTGTCACAACAGAACCAGGGCTATTTCACCTCAGTAGCTTTCTGCATCAGGTCAGACAAACAAGAATCCAAAGGAAAACCAAGTACACTCATCCCTGAAAGTAAGCCAGTTTCCCCCTCTTAAATTAAAATGCTTTAAACCACACCAATGCTCAGTTGCCCTGAAGCATTCTAAAACTGTTTATGCTAACTTGTTAAAGTGTTGCTTTGGGTTCCTTAAATACTGTTACGAGCAATTTTTCTCGCAAATGTGTCACAAACCTTGATGCCGAGCTCTATGTTCTCCCCTCCATACACATCCATCTTTAAACCATTTAAATGCATTTAAAAAATTTAAAAAATTTAAAAAAATGCATTTAAACCATGGGTTCCTTAAATACTGTTACGAGTAATTTTTCTCGCAAATGTGTCACAAACCTTGATGCCGAGCTCTATGTTCTCCCCTCCATACACATCCATCCCCGGATCGAGAAGCCCAATCTCTCCAAAGAATTTTCTGTGCACAACAAACGAGCAACCGATCATCGCCGGCGTCCTGTATAAAGAGAAAAAACAAGGAAAACACATAATTACTGACATTTTCCAATTTTTAATGGGCTGAGGGCTAATTTCTGCAAAGTTCCTGTTGGCCTCAGTTGCCTCCTGCCGCCAGTTATCCCAGAGATTTTGTGGCAATGAGTGAGCTCTGTGCCTTTGAAGACGTTATTTTACCACTGCAATCAAACCATCCAGAATTTAAGCTCATTTCACTCTGTATAGACAGGAGAAAGAATTTTCCTTGGATTAAATTACTGAAAAGCTTTCAGGTATGTTTCAAACACCTTGGTGTGTCTATGAACAAAGCCACAATTTTCTTTGGGTTTCCATTCCCCATAAGCGAAGGAAATTTAATAACGGCATTTCCTTTCCCTTGCTTTCTTCTAGCACGTCTAGTAACAGGTTTACGCTTCAGGACAGACACTAAACAGTGTCCTGTGAAATGAGGTTTCTCGTTGGGATCTTTATAATACATCACAAAGGAGCCATCACCAACAAGCTAAATGGCAAACTTGCAGAAACAAATCCTTTATAAAAATCAAGACAACGGCAGAAATATCTGCTGTCTCATTTGCCCCGTTCCACCAATACCGACGAGGCTCTGCGTTAGAGCTATAGGTGTCACGTTCATCCTGCAAAACCTCGTGCCCTCCAGCTACCAGCGCTGCTCGGCTCCACCTCGGCAAGAGCAGCCAAGCAGTGTCCGGTCAGGGAAAATAATAGAGAAAAATGACAGCAGTTCTAGCAATACTGGCATCACTAGAACAGCCGAAAGATTGAGGAAAACCTCAGTGTCGGGGGTTAATTTATAATAAATATGCAATTTCAAGGACATAATAGATGGTTGTGTTTACTAACACCCCTGGCTGCGATGCACTGTCCCTCCTGCATTACCTTGAAAAACACTGGACTAGATCTCCACCTGATACAGCCACCCTGGGATGAGGATGCTGTTCTGATTCGCACAAACTGGGGTATTTTTTGGGTGGTTAAACACTTGTGACCCTCTCCATAAAATTACACTTTGCCACAGAGCACGGCACTGAACAAAACCGTATCATTATGCTCTTGCTGCTTGGAGATACACTAATCTGTTGCGGTTATGGCATGTGGAAAGTTTACCCCCTGGGATATTTTCTGTACTAAAATAAAAATACAAAAACCGTTCTCCCATTTAACTCGCTTTCACTTGAATCCATGCTGTAAAGAAAAAAAAAAAGCAACAAAAAACCTAAGGATCAACAGAGAAGAGACAATACGTTTTGCCATTTGCCAAGGTAATGCCAGCATCTGCTCTTACGTAGAGCTATGGGACCCCCCTGCCCACCCTGAGCTCAAAGCTTTGAGCAGGGGGAAGCTCCACCAGGCAGGATGGGACGCCCATCGCCCCTGCAGCTCCTCACCTCAGCCTTGTGCTGCCTGGGGAAAAGGAGCGGGGTGTAGCACCAAGGGTAGCCTGGGTATCTGGGTACCTCACATCACTTAGGAATGCCAGTTCTCCAGAGTGAAGCTCCTCTTGAGGAAGAAACAGGGCAATGGGATCATGCAGTCTCAAAATCCTCTCTCAAAGCACATTTCATGGCTCGTCCGTGCTGTGGAGCGTGTTTGAGGCTGAACTAGGTAGTCATGCCTGGCAGAAGTGGAAAGCACCCTCAAATATATCCAGACACAGCTTACAGAGAGCAAGGATCAGGCCCACGCTCAACCTCTCCATCCACATCACGCGAAACACTCGGATCTGCCAGAGGAGCATCTGGGGTCCCCAATGCACCCCAGGCCTCCCAGGGACCTTCCAGCTCAGCTCTGCCCACAGCCAGCTGAATTAATCTTTGTGAAATCCCTGAGCTCCTTGGAGGAAAGATTCTAGCCACTTAAGCATTATTATTTAGAGACATTTTAATACTTTTAATAGACTAGTAGAACAGCTGAACACTGCTGCCATATTAAATTAGTTAGAACTGGAATCCATCAGAGGCTTTTTCAATAGATTTCTTCCCTGACAGCAAGCTCGCCCTTCTTTCCAATAAGCAGTATAATGTTTCATGGTTTGCTGCCACTCTAGTACTTAAGATTTCAATTCTATTGCTTTATTTGTAGCAAGTTAACTGCCATTAGCAGAAACAATTCTTTCTGAAATGATAACCACGTTACAGATGCCAAATCTAATAGCTCCATTATCCTAGATTACCTCCTGGAATTAAATAGAAGGGTAAGTTGCTCTGGTTTTACATGGAACATGAACAACCCAGTTCAGCTCCTCCACTGGGAATAGGCACGGTTGAGCATGGAAACCTTGGACTTGTCCAGTCAAAATCTCTTAGGTCTGTTAAAGGCACTCAGAGAAGTGTTAATGTCAAAAATAAATCCAGGTAAAAGTTTCAGGTAGATGAAACTGCATTTCTAACCCAGTAATGTGGATGACTGGGAGCTCACTGCCAGATAAACAAGGTTTTCTGCAGGGGAAGCTGCTCAACAGTCAGGCACAAGAATTGTACCCCAAGAAAGCTTTTTTAATTATTATTTTGCAACATGACTTCACTTTATAGACCACAGCATCACCCATCCTCTCCAAAAGGCTCTTGGAAACAGTCCCATTGGGATTTTGTAACTTCACCTTCAAATTTTCCTCTTCTTCATTTTGCCGCACATTCTGTTTTCAACACACGACGCCGTGAAGCATGCAAAGCAGCGCTCCCGAGCGGCTCTGAGGTCCCTCAAGCAATACAAATTAAGTGCTACATTCTTCTTTGTAACAATGCCTCCATATTAAATAAATGAGGAATCAAGCAGCGCTCCACAATTTAAATAAAAACACCATTTGATTTTGTAGTAAATCCTTCAAAAAGGTGGACGTTTACAATAACAGATAGCCCATCCACAATGAAATAATGGCCTGCAGACAAAGAGCTGATAAAGCCTCTTGTTCCTCTGCCCCTTAATTAAAAACATTAACACAGTTTGTTTTTAAAAATCACACAGCTCGGCTTAGCTAAATGCATTTTTGTTTGTCCCGATAGCTATTCCTTCTTTAATGAGAAAGAAAAAGCAGAATTTGGCAGGAAGGGACAGGCAGAGCTGTTTAGCAGAGTTATTGGTTTTGTACCCAGAAATCCACAGCGCTGGTTTGTTGCCATAATTTTGGTTGGCTCTTCTACACAATAAGTGATGAAAGGTCAAGAAGAGCAGCTTTTATGAAATATCCTCAGCATGAATCTCTAAATAAAGATGAAGAAGATACAGGGGAAAAACGTTTATCCTAGTCTATTAAGTTACTGTAATGGTCTTCCTTTCTTTAGTGCACAGTTATCATCTAATGATTAAAAAGTCTCAAGAAGATTGCTTCTTAAATTCAAGGAAATTAATTTTCCTACACAATTGGATTTTGCTTCCAATTTTATGCTAAAGCGTAGTTATAAAATATGTGGAAAAAAGATATTAAAAAAATAATTAGCAGTAATACCACTTAGCAGAAGAAGGCTGACAATATACTTCAAGAACTGCTGGGATGTCCAGTTTCCATTAAACTGCTGTTATTTCCAATAAACTTCAATCATAGAGTTGCTCACCTTCAGAAACACAATCTGAAGGCTTTTGGCACATTTGGGATGGTCCTTTACCTGCCCAGAAAGGATTTATTTGTCCCTTTCCCAAACTTGACGTTTCTAATTTAACATACCACATTCAGAAATCTCTTTTTCCGTTCTGAGATTTGAGACTTGTCTAAAACATGCACAATTTCCCATTTCTGCTGCTTGGCTTCTCACTCCTCCAGGACTCAGCTGGGGGTCACTGGTGGGAGCCAGCATCTCAGCAAGAAACGCTGTCAGACTCTGGAGCTCCATAGCTTAAATTTAACCAACTCATAATATGCAGAAGACATCAGGTAAATTATCAAGTATAGCCAAATTAAGCCCGCAGCTTTAAATAGCAGCCTATCAATTATTTCCCTGATGATACCAAGGTAAGGAAGAACACCATTTTTATTTTTACATGACATTCCATGATAAAACACTTGGTTTTCTTTTGGCCAGGACCCAATTTGCAACCAGAAACAACTGTCAGTGCTGTCATCTCTGTGCTTCTGCGTCTGCAGCACAGTGAACATATTGCAGAATAAATAAAGACTGGGATGAGTAACACAGGTTTATCTCAAGAGAATATGCACGTGGAAATTAAATACAAGCATGTGGTGTTAAGGACTGACTCCTCCGACAATTAAGATGGGGTTAATCAGACCCTGTCCCCAGGCACCACACCTCCCATGCAAAAACCTTTGCTGCTTTAAAAGCAAACTTCAGGTCATTAATTGAAGAACTTTGCAGGAATGGAAGAGCAGCAGCACGTGAGGGCAAGATTCTCATCGCAACAACCCAAAATCTAACGTCACACGTGAAGCACACCCCCCAAAGAGAAATACATATTGCTCCTGCCTCCTCCGGCTGGGCACCCACACGCAGGTGCAGAGTCAGGCAGGAGCCACGCTCGCAGCTCCCCTTCACTGCCTGCGTAATGGCTGGGGCAGATAAAAGCTGGATGTCTTTGAGAAGGATGTAATAAAATTTCTGCAAAGGAACAGCATTTCAGCCCACAGCAGCATACCTTGCTTAATATTATCCCCAGGATGGCATCTGCAATAGTTGTTTCTTGAATAATTCTAGCTTCCCTGCCCCAGCGACCTTGGTTAATTGTCTGTTTCAAATGGGTTTATTTTCCCGCTGTTGCTGAGTACTATAGAATCTGCGAAACAAATTAAAAATCGGAGATACCACATAAAAGGGATGCCAGATTGAATGCTTTTTCTGAATTTACTGGAGATTAATACGACTTAAACTTTTAATGGCAAAGAAGCTGTGAAAACTATGTATTTTTGAAAACGCCTATTATGTCTACCGATGCCTGTGACCTTGCTTGAGGTAGATTTGACTTTGTCCCTGTTGTATGCCTGCTCCGATTTCCACGTCAAGAAGTAGCTCTCTCTGGGACCTCAGGCAAAGAATTTAACTTCTCTGTATCTCTGTTTCATCATCTGTCAGATGAGTATATAATACCTAGATGCTCTTGAGAAAAAACACTTATAAATCAGTTTAGCAAGTTCCATGCTGGAGCTGCTGAACTAACTACCAATATTGCTACATCTGCCAGACACCCCCGATTTAAATCATCTATGGTGAGAAAAGCCCTGGCAGTTAATAACCTTATATGTGAGGAACTGCACACACAACTCGCTGTTTCTTGCCTTGCTTTGAGCCACCAGTAACAACAAACACCCTCACGGTGCCCACGGTGTGCTAAGATACCGTGCACAAGCCCAGAGGAGATTCCTATTTACACGTCCAGGCTTCAGGATTGCAACTCCACTGCAAAATTTCCCCTGCAGGATAAAAACTGCTGCCGAGAAAACCACATTTTCCTCCCTTGTATACTCTAGAAAACCCAAATATGTGCCAAGCACTAAAAATCACCACGTGCCTGAGCACCCACGTCCATGCTCCCTTTTCTTCAGCACTTTTAGCAGTTTTCATTCAGACGTGTGCCGCTATAGGCTCCCAAAACACTCATGTGCAGGTAGGAGTTGTCCCCAACTCTATGTACTGGCGTAAAACTCCAGCCTTGAAGATCTCCATTACATGGGTCAGGGCTTACCCCGTTTCCACAGAATTCACTTCGGCCACATCCCAACCGCCCAACCATCCCGGCGGAGCCAGCTTGTTGGGACCTCAGCAGAAGACACCAACTTCAAGCTACCCTTCCAGACCAATAGCCATGAGATGGGAGCTAGCCTTGCTCAGGTTCAGGAGAACCCACAGAGAGCATTTTGGGCTGTTCTCCGTCACTCGCCCGAGCGCTGGTCCTGTGCTCTCCGTGCGTGCGGGGCAGCAAAGCAGCAGCAGAGCGCTTGAGGTGGAGACTCAGACTCCAAGGCCTGAAGAAGTCACCTTGGAGAAAGTGAACTTGATAATTACCCTTCAAACGGGGCTCAGCCTGTGTTCAGAGATGGTTTTGAGGAAATAGTTGCAATTACAGGATTCTCCCTTGGGATATACTTAAAAGATGGCTCTTCATTTTAGCTCATTTAGTAGGAGTTGCAGAGCTATTTCTGGAGGCACTGCACAGACAGGAGCAAGGGGAAATCCAGCCTTCCACACTTGTGTGAACCCTCTAGCCCACAAAGATGAGCTCAGGTGCCCTCTCAGAGCAGAGAGGAAAGAGGCTCCTTCTTCAAAACCCCGTAGCACGACCACACGTTTGCAAACAGTGCGCCGAGGGTTTGACCCTTATTGGTGTCCCATTTATTCTCAAAGGGAGAAGTAACAGTGATCACTCACAATGATTTATTAGGGACAAATCTACAGCAGAGGCAACACAGAGCCTGAGATTTGGAGGCTGAGATAAAACAGAGCACAATTTTCATACATGCAGCGGCTCATATTGGAAGCCACTGAAGAACGCGTAAAAGGTAGCAAGAAAAATACTCTCTGTCTGGAAAGCTATTGCACGTTAAGACAGAACACAAAGGGCAGCACAGATTAGCCTGGGTGAAGAGTCTGAAAGGCACAGTATTTAGTCAAACTGGTTTTAATTTTCCTATATGACTGGTCCCCTAAGGGTTTTACACTCAAAGGAGATCTAGAAATCGCTCTTACATTTCACTTGAACAAAAACTATCCGGCTGGAGTACATGCTGTAATCAAACCCAGGACCTAAGCCACAGCGCCTGGGCTCCACTAGGAAAATAGATGTTTTGTTCTCCCTTGTGTAGTTAAAACATGTTAACCAACATGAGATAAAATTCCAGCAAAACAAAGCAGTTCGTAATTTTAATCTGAGCCAGGAGGTGAGAGTAAATCTGAGTCTCTTCCCCATGATGTGCTACTTCACGCAGGGTAGGGAAGGAGAGCACATACCTTTACAGATTAATCGACAGGAGGTCACGAGCTCTTCTCACTATTGACTCTCAGTTGCCTCTTCAATGCAAGTGGCAAGCTCCCTCCTGAATAGCTCACTAAAAAGGTAGTTTTTGTCCATGCAAATCAGAGCTACTTATTCCATGTTAGAGATGCAGAGCTCCCCAGGGCAATGTCAGGGACTAGCTTCAAAGTTTCACCAGAAGCAGATTAAAACCTGATTTCTACTAATTGGCAGCAACTGAAATCCACCTCATTGGGCAGCTCTGAGCAGAAGGGGAGGTGCCTTCATCAGCCCTTCTCTAAGAGAACTTGGATTTAACATCCACAGCTAGGCAGCCAACACCTTTAAGCCATTCCCCAGTTCTTCAGGAACACTACGGTTTTACTATAGTCCTACGTTTCAGATTTGCCTTTGCACCACTTCAAAAATCCCAGTGCCACAAGAGCAGGCGAACGCTGGGATTTCACCTCTACGAAGATGAAAGATTTCATGTACTTTATTTCCTCAAACCTGTGATCTCTTGACACTTCTGACCCCTGGCTTTTTACAAAACGTTTGGTGTGGAAAAAGGGACAGAAAAAAAAAAAAGACCAAATGTTTATCCTTAGATAGGAGACCAGAGTCTGGGTTTCCAAGACCACATATGTTCCTCTAACCTGCCATCTAATCCTGGTTTACAAATGGGAGCATCTAATTCCTTATGGACAAAGAAGGAATCAATCACGGAACGCCTGCAGTGGGCACATTTTGGTACCACCTCTGGGTCTCTGCCGTCCCGCTGGCATCGGCTCCGTAGTGCTGCTCACACTTACCAAAGGGCCGGTCCAAATCGCTTCGGCAGGAATTGCTGAATCAGGAACGCGATCCTTCGCTTGCTATCAGCAAGAAATGCCACGTAACTGTAACTTCATCTCCAATGTCGCTAGACTGCTAATTAAATGATAATTGCTTTTGGATGTAATATATATAACTAACAGGCACTTAACAGGAACATGTTATTTACTTTTCTTTTTTTAACATGAATATATTTTTTCTCAAGGGCAGCAAACGGTCTGACTTCCAGTCATGTTCTTCCTCGCCATCTAGCATAAAAATCACAGTGAACAAATTTCACAAGTAAACAAACTTCTTTTTGCCTCAGGCACAACTCTCAGCCCAGTGCAGCATCGAGCTGGAGCTGAAGCATTAAGATCCAACCACCTGATCCCTCATCCTGATTTGAGCTGCCAAAGACCCCTCAGCATCCCGAATGGGTATTGGGCAGCCTGTTGTGTCACAGAACGGGGAAATTGGTATCCCCATTTAATTTGTCTTAGCGGGCACCCCCCTGGGACTCCGCTCTCAGCTTCCGTTCAGGGCTCAGTGCAGAAACACAAGCCACAACTGCTTTCATCCCAAACCCACCTACTGCACAAAGTGCACGTCTGCACTTACACACACCTAGACAGACCAGTCCAAGCAGGGGGCTGAAAGGCTCCTTTTTACCGTTCTCGGATAAATGGCAGTGCAAGGAAGACATCCATGAATAACCGCAAAAACCTAAAACACATTTCTCCAATGCAGCACTTAAACCAGAATACTCCTCCCGCTCCTAAACTTGCTTGCAGCAACTATTAAATGCAAAATCAAAGAAACTCCAGTCTTGCAGTTAAACTGACTTTTTAAAGGTGGTGATAATATGAAGATAGGCTCTGAGAGCCATGCATGTGAGCACCACTCACGAAAAAACCTGCTGTGTTATGGCTGAAAAGGTATTTTTACTCTCTGCTCAAGCCAAATCCCATGCATCTGGGGACAGACACACAAATGAAACTGCAGGCTGTCACAAAGCAGAGTTAAAAAGTAATTCCCTTGACAGGCAGGCACAGACCATAAGTCCCCGTCAGCTCCGCTGGCCTCTAAGAAAGCATATGAATAAAAGAGCAATGAAAAAATTAAAGCCATCGTTACGTTAGCCATGCTTGTGAACGCAGTCACCCAGCGCCTCTGCCTTGAGAAGGTTGTTTTGCACAGTCACTTTCACACCTACACTGTTACCACAACTCACTGACCGGTCCTAGTTTCCTTCAAACACTCAGAAGGCCCTCTTAAACCTAATTTCCTCCTAAACGTTAAATTCCAGGCACTATCGGAAAGATGCATTGGGTGATGACTGAACTCCTCATTATTAGTTTTGCACAGACCTGTGTTGCTTTCGGAGATATCACTGTAATGGATGTTGAAGTTAAAGATTCAGGAGACTGAAGTTATTGGGAATTTCACGGATATTTGTGCAGACAGAATTTAGGCAAATGCGTTTACATTCACGATAGGCTGGTACTAAGAATAGGGATGTGAGTAATGGTTATTGACAGATGGAGCAGTTTCACTTTGTGGGTAAATGAGAGTGCACTGAAATAGCCCTGTAAGCACCTCGAAGAAGCTGAGTAATGCATTTATTTTGACAACTACTTGATACAAGCCTATTCGGAGGGAGGGCAGCGCTCACGTTTATCTTACCCTTCACGCATCCATAGTGCAGAAGCACAATTCCCAGGAAATATAACAGATACGTTTTCTGCCTACGGAGTTTAATGGTAAATGTCATTCTCATTTCTCAGGGTTTGGGGTTTGTTTTATTTTAAACCCTAAGCAAAGCAGATAGAAAAGAGGAATGAATATGGGAAAAACTATATTGAAATGTAAATGCAAGCTTGGTAAAGATGATTGCCAGGTAAAGAAACTTGGAGGTGGAGAGGTCGTTATGGATTCACCTCCATCTGGCTTAAAACAGACCTAACCAGCCACAAATCACATGTACCAATATTTACAAGGGGATTTAACCAAACTGCCCGTTTAAGAGTCAGACAGCTTCAGACCAACAGCTCCAGGAGCAGAAATCACAACCCATCCCAGGCATATTTATCACACCAAAAGACCTGTGGAAACTTTAAGGCTCTGTACGTTTCCTCCTGTAGATGCCCACATGTGGGGCACCACTACTAGTGATGCAAGAGCTCCTTGGAAAGGTAGAGTGAAGCAACATGGATCACTGAGCAAAGCATGAAATTGTTGTAGACGACCTACCAAGTAACTTCAAGTCAGTACAAAGCCCAAAGCCTAAGTACAGCAGTCTAGCCTGTGACTGACTTGTAGAACAGTCCACACTCCACATGAACCCACTCGTCAGTCTGCTGCAGCTTTTTAATTGTTTTGGGGGGGGGGTGTGCTAGTTTTTGTGTTTTTTCTAAAAAAAACCAACCAACCAAAAAAAATACAAACCACAAGCAAAAAAATCCACCAAAACATCAAATGCACTGATTTTCTAAATGGATTCAAAGTCTTCAGTTCTTGGCAAAACTCTCACAGCAAGGTCTTTGGCAGCAAGAGTTCACCTTCAACATTGAGGAAGAAAAAAATGTTTGAATTACAGGTTGCTCACGTAAGCACGAGCACACATCATCAGCCAGCTCGAGCACTCCGGCACCTGATAATTAGGCAACTGTGCAAGTTGGGATGAATGGGCTTAACCATGTGTAAAGGCAGCATCAGCCCAAGAAGAATTGGATGTGATGAAGAGCCAAGATTTAACTTACACAGTTAACGGGACCTTATTTGAAGTCAGCATTCAAGGAGCAAAACAAATGCAGAACGTAGTTGCGTTTTTTTAACGCTTCAAATTGTCATCCCAAGGAATGTAACATCATTCAGTGACACGGTCAAACTGGAGAAGCTGGCACGTGACTTGAACCCATGGTCTGGGGAAAACGTGGAGGGAGTGGATGTCAGTGTCTGAACTCCTGGAAGAGATGTATTAGTGGAGAAATCTTTATCAGTGGATCACCTGCAGATTCCTGCAAATCCAAAGACTGCTGAATCAAACCAAGAGCTGCAGTAAGTTCATACCATAAGGACATGCTCCACACCTAATCCAAACTGCCTTCTGATTCTTGGACAAATGAGTATTAGTCTAATCAGCATTTTCAAAGTGTCTTTTAAAGTATCACATGCCAAAGCAGCCAAAAGCACTTTCACTCCACTTTTAGCTTTCATCAGAAAAAAATACGTGTTGATTTTCACAGTCTCAGGACAGACCACAGAAGAGCAAAGGAAAATTCTAGCCTCTTAGTTGCCAGAGCGAGGTGCAGGAGGCTGCAAACCCAACCTCTTCTGAAACCGTTGGGTAAACGTGTACATAACCCACACAGGACAAGTGCTATAATGAAAAGGTTCATAATCTGCCTGTGAAACACATGCAAACACTTCAGTGTTAATGCTATGCTAAAGAACCTCTTTATGGAGGTCCCACTTCACCATCCCTGCTTTAATTGAGGTGAGAATCTGACATTTTAACAGTTGAGAGATTAAATTGTGGATGGCACACTCTGGCTGAAGAATTTACTCTGAATTATGAACGCCATTAAAACCCATGCTGATGGCTTATGATACATTTTAGAGATTCTTACCTAGCATTTTCCAAAAAGGAAAAGCATACTGTCATATAAAAACACACACATTAGCATACAAATTTTTTTGAAATTTCTGTGTTATGCCTGCAGATGTGCAGCATTATCAGGGGCAGTAGGGGACAGCAAAAGGCTCTGTGAAAACGAGCTGTCCTGCAGGCAGCATCTCCCACACTGGAGAAAAACAAATATTCTCATAGAATCATAGAACAATTCAGGTTGGAAAAGACCCTTGGGATCATCGAGTCCAACCACTGACCCTACATTACAAGGTCACCCCTAAACCACATCACCCAACACCACATCTGAACGACACTTGAACACATCCAGGGATGGCGATTCAACCCCCTCCCCAGGCAGTCTGTTCCAGGGTCTGATCACTCTTTCTGTGAAGAATTTCTTCCTAATGTCCAGCCTAAACTTGCCCTGTTGCAAATTGCAACCATTCCCCTGGTTCTGTCCCTAATTCCCTGTGAGAAGAGACCAGCACCAACCTCTCTACAACGTCCTTTCAAGTAATTGTAGAGCATGATGAGATGCCCCCTCAGCCTCCTCTTCGTCAAACCAAACAGACCCAGCTCCCTCAGTCGCTCCTCATAAGGTCTGTTCTCCAGGCCCTTCGCCAGCTTTGTTGCCCTCCTCTGCACTCGCTCCAAATGTTTATGAGAGCAAAGCTTTGGGCTGATTTATCTATCCATCAACATTTCAAAATACTGTTTGGCAAATTCTGGAGATGTTTCCCTCACACACTCAGAGAACCTTCCTCAAAACGTTTTTATAGGATTATTTTAGCAAAAAAAGCTCCTCTGGCCAATGTAGTCAATCGGTAACTCCTGTGCACTGCCCCCAGCAAACAGGCCCCACGTGCAGAAAGAGATCGCACATAAAGCCAGGATTTCACTTCACATCTTGCCTTCCAGAACTGAATGAAAATTCAATTTAAACACCAAAATTGTTTCTCTTTTGCCTTTCTGAGTGCCCTGAGTGTCTCCAGAGTTGCTTTTGAACCACGCTGAGAATCAGATGCAAGAGCCAAAACTCTGCAGTATTAGCCTGGGATTTCGAGCATCTGTGTAGTTGTTTTTTCTCCCCATTAATTTAATTTGACAGAAAAGAGCAGGAAGGCTTCTGGCTCCCGTGTGGGCAAAATGGATAAA
>NW_009692648.1:76012-82256 GCF_000703405.1 Apaloderma vittatum
TGAACCTCAAAAAAAAAAAACCCGCCCCAAAACAGAGGCTGGTGCTGAGGCTAATAGCCTTTTGTGCTGCTTCTTCCCCCACGCCTTTCTCCATGCCCTGCACGCTATAATAAGATTGTTTTTATGTTTACCACTTGCCTCTTTCAACCTATTCTCTGCGCCTGATTTAGGCCATTCTGATTGGAAAGATAACACACAGTGCTGATCAAAGTAGATCATGCTCCTTGAGGAAGATGAGGAGAGTGCCCCACCACTGCCCAAACGCCCCCCAAATCCCCGGGATTCTGACTCAGGAGCAGCAAATCCTAATCCTGCTGCTTCAGAAAAATCTGCAAGAGTGAGGAGTTCCTTAATGGAACAACATTTGTGTAGCTCTGAACTGCACGAATTTAGCATCACAACTATTCTTGCAGAGGAGATCTTAAAACTTAGCGAGTTTTTCCATTATTTTTCGGAGTATTTTTTCAGTGGGGGCAGATACGTCGTACAAGGCAACACACATGGCAGAGCATCTTTATTATTTTTCGGAGTATTTTTCAGTGGGGGCAGATACGCCGTACAAGGCAACACACATGGCAGAGCATCTTCTTTGCTGCACCTACTCTTGGTCACAGTCAGACACGTTCAAGCAGGAGTTGCTGACACCAGCTGATTTACACCCCGTGGAGCAGCAACGGCTTCAGGCCAAACGTGAACAGCTCTGAACTTTCAGCAGCGTATTTGATCACAAGTTTTTCCAAGCCACAACTTTTCTTTATACATGTCTCAGCCAAACTGAAATGCATCCAGACTTGAAAGAGGCTTGAGGTCTCATCTCAGCCATGGTTTGGAAGCTCAGTACTTCCAAATGGGGAAGGGACAAATTGACTTTCTCTGCTGACTGAAGCGGTGTGTAGGAGTTCTAACTTGGATATATGCAAACACAAACAGGCAAGTCACGTTTTTCCTTCTACAAAGCACATCCCACAGCAGAGCTCTTGCAACAATAAATAATACCAGGCCTAAACCTTACCCCTCCCTTGTCAATAAATGGAAAATCTTGGCTCAAGAGGAGAAAAAGTTTTGCAATCTGCCTCAGTAAGGGAAAGTGTTTAGCCTTGAACTTCAAGATTTTGACAGAGCAGTACAAAAGCCCTCTGGGTCTGGCTCACCTCTTCTAGCAGCTGCAGGTTTTAATTAAAACAGAAACATAAGATGCTAATTCATGTTCTCAGTTACACAACCCCATCAAACATCGAGCACACCCAACTGAACGACTCCGGACTGAGCCCAGTCGGAGGGAGATCAGAGCATGGCCAATCAGCTGGATGAGGAATACACTAATTAAACAACAGCTGCTTCACAATTTTCTATAGTTTTATCAGCCACCTACTTGGACAACACAATCAACAAGACACTGCTACGAGAGATGGCAAGCGGTCTACGGAGGATGATCTAGCTAAAGGAGGATGATGCTGCAGGACTTGTCCTTGGCTTTACACACGTCCTGGGAGCGCCTGACCCACTCGTGGCCGCTCGGCTCAGCTGCTGGCAACACGGTGGCCCTTTGGGGACGTGGCCGTCCCACAGGCTGCTCTGGGGGATGACCCAGCACAGGCAAAGACTCAGCTAACCCACAGCAAGATGCTGACCTCAGATCTGCAGTAAGTGGCTACTGGTAAAACAGATCACAATCCCAAGTCTCCAGGAAAGTTTCAGTCCCACTTAAAGCATCTTTCTTTTTAAAGGATCTTGATATTATGCACCAATGCATAATATTATCCATGCAAATGACAACACGAGACACTCAAATTCATTTTAAAAGTAAGGTATTTTCATTTATGCAAACGTGGAAAGCACTTTAATACAGTACTTCAGAAAAATACAACTAGTGATAAGAATTCTTTCCATCAGCCTAAGAGAATACGATTTATAATACCTTTATTAGTAACTTCTCTATAAGATACACCTCAAGGCTTCAGATGCTAAGAATGGCACTTGTGCTTTCAGACAAGAACATCCTGCAAAACACAAGCGCACACCCCTCATATTTCATTGTTTATCACCTGCACTGTATCTTCCATGCCCAGGAAAGGGATTTAAAATTACTTGGAATTTTCTGTGGAAGGTGAGAATTGCCAGCAAATTCCACTGTCTCGGCTCTCTACTTGCAAGTAACAAAGAAAAGAAGAAGAAAAAAACAGAAGGTCAAGTGCAATACTCCGAAGTCAACTGGAAGATTAAAAGGTTCTGTAGGGAATAGTTTACCTGATATTTCTCACAGAGAATATGCTAGAAGGCAGAAACATACCACAAGGAATTACAAAAAGAAAAGGTTACTGGAAATGTAAGTGATGCTGGAGATACAATGCCATAAAGCACAGGGAAAAGCTGAATATTCAGGATTTCTGGAGGGCAGGTCCAGCAGGACGTTTTCAACACCCAGGTCCAGGCACAGATCGATGCTCAGCCCAGTGCCACTTGCAGCACAAGGCAGGAGGAAAAGGAGCACCCTGGGCTTGCCTTACCCATCACCCCTTCGCAGAGGCTGGACACCAAGCTGCGTGTTGCATTAAGTATGATTATTCTTACAGAACTTAACAACTGAGGCAATTAATTTTCTTACCCATTTTTAAATGTACAGTTTCCTCGATGCCCAAACAATTGATACATTCAACATTACGACGGGTCATCAAAAGACAGAAGCAGCCTATTTGCCAATACTGTTTTCTTGACAAGGACCTCGCCTTCATTCTCCACGAAACATAACATTTCAGCAAATCAAAATTTTGACTTCTGACATTTCCAAGCAGCACAAGAGCTCTGTGCTGCTCCATGCATGACTGAACTAAAAAAAAAAGCATGTTTTAGATGAACCGGCAATCTGCACAACGAATTTCAGCAACGCTCATGAGATTAATTCAGGAGAGTAATGCAAACCCAATCACACATCACTTCTGCTTTCCTTTGATACCATTGCCCATTACACGTGCATTAGCACAGTAGCAATAACTCCACTCTGCTAGTTAAAAGCTAGATACAATCAGGACCTCGAGAATAAAGAGGTAAAATTTTCAAATTAATTCAGCTTCACAGAAAGCTCCCCATGCCGGGCAGGCTGGATCCAGGGTCACACACAGTCAATAAATTTACTATATCTTTGGAAAACAGAGTCTACCATTCCCCTTGTTATCACAGAATCATGTACAGCCAAACCAGTCTCCAGTCCCAGGATTAACAGAAAATGTTATTCAATACATGGGCAACTGCCAACATGACTATACAAAGCTGCTTGCTCCAGACATTTGACCTAAAAATCACATCTGCCTTCTTAACAAATACATACAGTACACTGCGTTCGTGTGACCAAAATTTTCATGCCTGCCATACTGTGCTTGAAACAGATGCTTGACAAAACTCCAGGGATATAAGTAGGGCAACTCATTTACTAAGGCCATATGTTGGAAGCATGTAAGATGGGACTTGCTTATCTGAAGATCCTTCAAAAAAACAGTACTGACAATAACAAGACTGAACAGATCTCAGACCTAATATTCTTTGGAGCTTTTTGGTTTGGGGCATTGTTCACTAGAAACTGAAACGACCTCTAAATAGCTTTCTTTTGCCTTCTCTGACCAATAACGATGGCCAGCTACAGGGTCTGACTGAGCGAGTCATGGGCCCAGAGGTTCCTGCAGAGAATGGAGTTGGGCTCATCAGTCGTGACAGCAGCCAGAAAACAACCCTCATGTGATGCTCCCAGCATGGATGTCCTCAGTGCCTGCGGGGGTTTCAGAGTACTTAAGACCCTACAAAGGCAAGAGCACACATCTCTGACTACCTGTCCCAAAGCTTCTTGCTTGGTTAACACCAAGGTGATTTCTCCAGGAGCAGCAAATCACCATTCAGAGGGATCTAAGATGGGAGGAACAGGCCAGCAGGACCTTTGGGAAATTCAGGAAGGACAAATGCCAAGTCCTGCACCTGGAGCAGCCTAGCCCTTAGCATCAAGACAGGCTGGGGGTAGTGCTGCTGAGAAGGACGTGGGCATCCTGGGGGACAGAAGGCTGGGGAGGAGAAGGCTCTGGGGACACACCTGCTAATAGCCTCCTACACCTGCAACACATTTACCAAGACAACAGAGAAGGATGTCCCACTCCCAAAGCCAGATGTTCAACGTTACCATGATTAAATACACAGCTCTTCAAAGAGCTCCATCCAGATACTGCTCACTAATGCAATATGATGTGTTACAGACAGATTTCTTTGTTATTTCCTGTGCAGAATCCCCTTCTCTTTCAGTAGCCTTCATATGTTGATGTTTCTAATTTCATTGTTACGTTTTTTTGGAACACTGACTATTTCCTGGGTTTGGTTTTTAATATATGGGAAATTATGCGCGCCATATGCGAGGGGGAGCACAACATGCTGACTGCACAAGTGGGTGGAAATGTCCAGGGGGAATAGCGGCAGAAGGAAGGGAAAACACTGCATTAAATATTAGTGTTTCAAAGTTGCTGAGCAAAGGAAGAAGATTGTGGTAGCCAGGTTTGAGACACCGCCTTGCTCCTTCACTCTAGTCCCCAATGGCAAGGGACAGAGAGTGCAAAGCCTGATGCCCAATGGTGAATAACCAGAACACATCCGTTTTCCTGTTTAAATCTCAGGAAGGAGATAAAATTGCCAATATTTGTCTGATCCTTATCACTGCATAAAGGGAGAAACCCTGCAAGGTGCTGATCATCAGCAACCTTTCTGAGACAGATCCATAGAGCTGAATTTCATGGGCGATGCGGATGCTCAGCACCCTCCTGTCCACCAGCATGTCCCAGCTTGACTGCTGAGAGAGTTTAGTTCTCCTTGTTCTTGTCAAGCTGCATTTTCAACTTCACTGCCTCGCTCATTTGCCCCTCTCATTTCAGAGGCTGAATATTCTGCAGCACTCCGAAAACTGCTGTTGGATAAGATCATATTGATCTCTGTAAGAAAACGAAGGGATACAGCTTAAAGTTTCAGGACAGGAGTAGCTGCTCACAGAATTCATTTTTTATAAATATTTTCATTTACAGAGCATGCAATAGACCACAAAGTTGTGGCTCACAAAGAATAGCAACTGCATCCTAGAACCTCAGCTGTGTCACTGAAGCAAATCACTCAACAGTGCTCAGAGGTGTTCAGAAACAAAATCCAATTTTCAAATCTGACTGGATGCCTACCATCCTGGACCTCATCTATTTGGGACAGATACCCTCTTCTCTCTCACTGCTTGGAGAAATGAGGAAAACGGTTCTGTAACATCATGTGCTTCCCTAAAGCCGCACGAGAGGTTCAACATTAACAGCAAAGCATTACCAGTTCAGCCAGTAACTCTCAGCAATGCAGCAGGAAGTTTTTTCACCAAAATAACTTAAGAGCTATCCCTAGCAACCTAGATTTTTAGGTTTCTTCTCTGCTGTTTGTGCATTTGGGGCCAGGCCCTTGATAGAACACACTCAATAGCTGCCCTGCCCAGCCCTGCAGCCAGGCATCGAGACCTCCACGCGTTCAAGAGCTCCCAACAGTGACAGCGAGGCCACCCAGGCTCCTTGTGTCCTTAGGGCCATGGAGACATCCCATGATATGGGACTCTCCATGGTCACCCCACTCTCCCAAGCCTATCCAAAACCATTCTTAAATCCTAAAGAAGTGTTTAACCAAGGGCTAATCCCTCGGTGTGCCAAGGTAAACTCCAAACCAGACTTCCAAGCCATTACAGGCGTATACCACCACAGCCCTGTTAATAAGTAGACATTTATTCCAGAACCTTCCCAAAGACAGACATTTTTGGAATACAGTGCTGATGTTCTCTCTCTTTCCAAAGTTGTGCAGTATTTGTGGCTGTCCCAGCAGCTTTTGATTTAGACTAAATCACTACAAACTCAATACATTTTGCCAGAACTTCTAAAAATCTATCCGTTCCACAACTGGAATTCCTCCGTGCGTCAGGAGCAAAAGGTGTGAAAGACCAAATTCCCTGGACGCCTTGCCCTAGCATTTACATGTGCTTTGCAGCTGATTGCTACCAGATGAGAAAACTGTCCCGTGCATCACGTTTGCAGCTTCTCTTTCAGTAGCAGTGTACAGTTCAGCTCTGCAAAACCACGTATGGGCTCCCTGGAGCTGGCTCACGACATGACAGCCCCAGGGATGTGGCTCCAGAATGACAGGGATGTCCTTCAAACTGTCACAAAACGAGCCTCATGAATTATACGTGCAGAGCAGGCTC
>NW_009692648.1:82283-111833 GCF_000703405.1 Apaloderma vittatum
GCACCCTGCCACAAAGAGCAGGATCATGGCATGTCATCATCCGGGGTGCTTGTCTGCTGTGTCACCCCAGGGGGCTGCCAGCGTTTACTGGTGATGCTGAGGCATTTTTGGACTAGCCAGCAACTGCGTCACTCTTGAGGGTTGATTTGGGTCTTAGGACATTAAAGGTGGTGGTCTGGGATGTGCTAGGAAGACATATCACACCCTGGCAGACTTTTCGTGGGATGGCATGCAATACAATGCAGTTTTTCTCAGCCAGATCGCTTTTTTTTCCAGCTCCATACCGTGCAAGACAGAATGCACACACCACCTCACTAAAGAGCTTAGTTTAAAGGAGAGAGGTGCAGTAAACAGATGTGCTGAGAGATGATGTGAATTAGTGTTTTGCCCTCGGGGTACAGGCCTATGGCTCTATTCCTCTCCTTCCTACAGACCGACCCGTGGCTTTGGGCAAGGCACACCTCCTACACTTCACCTGTAAACATCCTTCTCTAGCTATTCAGACTTCGCCATGGACTGCTTCTGCTGTGCATCTGAGGCACGCCTATGAAAAGCTTAATCTTCTTTGGGATCTCTGTGGGAAGTACTGTGATAGAGAGAAAAAAAACCATCCGCCATAATATCAGCAGGATAAGGAGGGAACAAACAGGGCATGTACTATGGAGAAGAGTTAATGCTGAACACCCCTCCTTCCTTTTTGTCCAGGACAAAAAAAAAAAAAAAAAAGTAGTAAGAGGAGATAGGTCTTCTTGACCAAAATGGGATTCAGTTGGCCAAGCTCATGATAAAGGTCTGCAGTTGCCATCAGTAAAATAAACGGTGACCATTTATACAGCCGACACGATGCTTTTATGAGCCATCTGCTGCCAGCTTACTTGTGCTGTTAGATGTAGCTGGTCTTTGCAGTTGTCATTTTAAGACAGTTTCACATTGTTATACATTAATTTTAGCTTGTATGACTCACTGCTGTTAGCAGGATACTTCTAGACCGAAAAGGTAGTCCAGTCAGTCCCTTTTTATCTTTCTGCCTTTCTCCAGTTCCATCTTGCTCCCTGCCACGTCTAACAGGCAGCAAATGGGTTTTACCATCTGCTGGGTAAGCCTCCTAAGCCAGACCTCGGGGTGGAAAACCCCAGATCCAACACATGGTGCTTTCCACAAAGATCGCTTCCAGTGGCTAACACTTTGCATGACTTTTGAAAGAGCGTTTGCAAGTCATTAGTATTCCTTTGCCTTTTTTTCTCTCCCATCCAGCACCAGACAAGAAAAATCTCTCCCTCATAAAGTGCAGGACATAAGCCAAGCAGGTCACTTAACGAGCCACTGTACTCACATACAGGAAAGATTCCTCTTTTCAGGGAGCATCTTCGATGCTGGATGTTTATGAGAGACAATCTTCCAGAGCAGAAGATTTTAAAACTCAATCAACATTTCACATCTACCAGGGATGAAAGAAGAGCTCGTGGGAGCTCTGCAATCTGGCTCTCAGCTTCCCGCTCCTGCATCTTATTCTCCTAGAAATATTTCTGTAAGGCAACCACGGTGGCAAATTGCAGGTGCTGTCGTAATTCAGAATACAAAATCTCTAACATATGCTACACCAACGCAGTCTCTTAGCATTCCCAAAGACTATCCCACTGACTTTCCTTGGCTGCCCCTTCCATGCGCAACAGTGTAGAGCGGGGCACTGCAGCATCCTTCACCTGCACCAGCTGAGCAGAAGAGAGAACCAAGTGGCCATGAAATTTTTAGGCTGCAGGATAAAGTTTTTGATTATCTTGCTGAAGCCACCTCCCAAGTGTTGTCGTTAGAAAAGAGCTGGAAAAAAATCATTCTGCAGAGGCAATTAAGAAGCTGTTCAGTAATATGTGTTCACATCTCATATTAAGCCAGTCATATAGAAGACCTCTGTAATTAGTCTTTAAAGTTTAGTCTGAAGTACAACACTACAGAATATTTCTCATTGGTTTTTTGCCTGCAAAACACAGGGGGAGACGGTAGATCTGTTAGAGTCCAGACCTTAACGTGCAAGTGTGGGGAAGGGGAAAGGAGGAAGTGGAGACACGAGGCTTTAACAAGGAGACTCTGCAGAGAGAAAACTCTATGGAGGTTTTCTGGTACTGGACAGTGCAGTGAGCTGACGTAAGCCAGAAGTCAGGATACACACAGCAATTCTCACATTCCAGTTAGCTTCATCTTCTGATTAATTTCAAGCTCTGACCTCCTTCCCAGCCCCTCAGCACATGCCTCCTCCAGCATAACCCGCACAGTCAGCAAAGGCACCTTTTGCACTTACTCCAGATTGCCTCCCTGCTTCAACAGCAGCACAAGCACTAACCTGCGCTGAGGAGGTGCTGCACCTTCACATATCACACACATGAGATTCACAAAGTCACATGCCCAGTCTTCTTTTACTCTCTCTTTTTACCTCACTTAAAAGCAGAAGGCAGAAGAAAGAGTTTCTATTACACCGGGTGTGCCTCCATCCTTTACCACAGGACACGCGTGTCTGCTCTGCCCCTGCCCCGAGCACAGCTCCCACACCCCATTGCTCCCCCGATGCTGAAGAGCCCACACACAGCTCTGCTAAACTCACCAGTTGCCTCTCAGAAGAAAAAGCAAACCTGCCTCTGCCCGCCATCCTAGCCAAACTAGTGGGACAGCCCTTGCCATAGAAATCCAGGGGTGTATCAACAGCCCAGGGGCAACGGTGAACCCAAGGGCTCAAGGAGACTGACGCTACCCCTTGTCTTCAGAGGTCAAGCGCGCTGCTCTGCAGAGGCAAGCCCTCGACTCTTTTTTATTCTAAGCCACAAATCACACGAGGTTGCTCTGGGGAAAATAAATAAATAAATAAAATGAAGGTTATTTTCCATTTGCTTGTACACAGCAAGAAAGATAATGCCAGTTTGCTTTAGAATAAAAATGCCACTAGTTATTTATCCAGGTGAAGAATTAGGTATACTGCACTAGCTAGCAAAATCTCAATGAAAAAGTAAATCCTTAGGATGGAGTGCACAGGGGGAAAAAAAGATTAATTGATTTGTGACTACAAGGAGGTTTATTCAGAACTATATTTATCACTATAGTGTTTTTGAATTCAGTAGAAACTCTACTTAATTTTCTTCTGCAGCCTTTCTCTGCCGTTAAAGGAAATATATCAGCCAGAAAAGAGAAATGACACTTAATTTTAAGGAGTATCACCTTCCTCTGGAAAATAAACTAGACTCAGAGCTGCAGCTCTGGGATACCTGCCCACCGTTCACACCCAGGTGGGATTTGGCAGAAAGGCAGCATTTCTCAGCTGACAAAAATGAGAGCATCATCGCTCCAGAAGATTTACATTCCGATTTTGTTCACTTCTCACCTCGAGGTGCTGTTGACAAGTTGCGTGGAGTAGAAGATGGGGGGAAAGGGAAGATGCATATTTTTCCCTCTGTGCCGACCTCTGCCTCCTGTCCACCTCTGCAGAGGGAGCCCAGGGTCTGTAGCCATGGAGTCAAAGTGGACCCACTGGCTCTACAATGCCCTGTCTGGAGACACCATCTGGGGACCGTGCGGTGACACAGGTCAAACGCAGCTCAGAACTCCCAGTTCTGTGAAATGGCCCAATTCACCCCCGGCCTGAGGCTCAGCACCCGTCTGTGTAGGTCAGTGCTGTTGCCTTCTACACCAAAGCACAGCACCAGCCAGCTCGTTCCTTTACCTACATTCGGAAATTGCCCTGCAGAACAGATTGGTCTTGACAGAACTTCCAGCTAGGGCATCTTCTCCACACACCCCAAAAGTCACTTTGCAAATGCACGCGAACCCCGGTTGTTACACCCAACCACAGAGAAAATCTGATACCAGGAACAGAGAAAAGGAACCCAAGCTCGGAGAGTGAGGCAAGTCCTGAGCTGATGGGAACAGTCGCACAGATTCCAGCACCAAATCCTCCAATTCTCGTGTCATTCCTCTATTCCATGTTCAAATATGCATTGGCTCGTATTTACCCACTATGGCAAATGGGACTGCATTAAAATACATAGAGATTTCAATACTATAAAGACAGGTTAATCATTTATTTATTGTTCACTTCTTCTTTCAGAAGCCTGAATTACACGATAATTACTTGAAGAAAGGTTTTAAAGACCCAAGCTGTTTGTCTAGCAGCCTCATTTATTTTTGCACGGCAAGTAAATTATTCTCTCAAAAATCAGAAAAATAAGAAAAATAAGAAAAATATCCTTCGGTGCTTCATCCAATTTTAAAGTAAGCTATGTGTTAGTTCACACCACAGTGAGCAATTTAATTCTTAATTAAAGGATTAGATCAAACAATAGCTGTGGAGCACTTGGCACACTGGAAGCAACTTGGAAAGGAATGAGCACATTTCTGCAAGGAACTCTCTTCTTAGACAAACCTGTCACAGACACCTGAGCTTCCTTTGCAGGCTGAAAGAGAACAACAGAGAGTGAGGAAAGGAAAGAAAGTGGGGAAAAAAAATAGGGCTGCTGAAGACTTGAAAGGCCCAAACTGAGGGAAACCTTGATGTCCTGCGCCAGAGCCAGGTTCCCCAAGAGGAAGGGTGAAGCCTAGACCTGGGAGCTCCATCCGACACCGTCCCGGGCTGCCCAGAGAGTGGTCGTCAGGAGGAAGGAGAATTAATCAGCTGCAAAGCTCTGCACCAGATGCACTTTGGGCTCCCTTCTCAGCACAAAGTGGTTGCAACTTGCGACATTTGCCTATTAAGCCATCCCGGCACCGTCTCAGATGGGTCTTGCTGCAAACATTTAAAGACGTTTTTCCTTAATTCCCCGCCTTCTCCGCTTCTTCTGGAAAATGAGCCATGACACATGAGCCATTTGCAACAAATTGCAACTCTGACATTGGTTGTATTTCCATGGCAACTCTCCTCCGCTTTCCTCAACTTAGAGATCCACATTCCCGGCAGAGTTGGGTTGCAGACACAGATCATTATACTTAATCTGAACGAGCGCGTACCTGAGTTGACTTTATTTCACAAAACTGCATAAGAAATTAAATTTCTCTCACTACTTCCTTCTCTTACGTCCCAGCGTCATTACTCGCGGTGCTGTGCCATTACTTGTTGGCATTTTGCATCAGTACATAATGATCCAATATCAGATAATGTTAAGATGCAAAAAAACACTCAAAACACCAGACAGCAATTTTCTGCTCAGTTTCCCAATTTAACCTGAATTGATGCTACATTGTAAGTTTGGATGAGGTTCAGGGACTACTCTAATTATAATAGCATCTCCGGCAGCAGCAGTCGCTTGCATCCTGCCTTTTTGATACTGACCTTGATAGTGCAATTAAAAGGCCATTCTTTCCAAGATTTGTCCTAATGAACAGTAAGAGGCCCCAATGTTAAAGCTCTTCCTTTGATCAGGTTGTTGTCTCCAGCCCAATGTAGCCCTCGACTTTAATGAAAGGAATGAAGTTTTATAAATGTCCACTTCAAATGTACGTGCTTGACTTTCTTTTTCCAAGAATAAAGCGGTGTGAAGATAAGCACACCTGGCAGGATGCTACGTTCGCTCGTTCTCTGTAATTCCTGCAGCAAAGTGTATTCAATTTGCAAGTTAAAAAGTGTTTTTTTCCCCCCACTTCCTAACCACTAGCACAGCCAACCTCCTCCTGTTGAGCCAACTCTGCTCTCTTCTGTTCCAGGAGCCACCAAAAAGAGACACACAGCAGGACATGCGTGATGGCAGCAACCCAGCCCGAGTTGGGGTATTTACCTACTGCCCTAAGAGGAACACGAGGCACCGATAACCGCACGGAGCCATGAGGGGTCCTGCCCCACGTGTGGGGGGTGGCAGCAAGCGCTGAGTCCAAGGGGCTGATGGAGGAGCTGCTCCTTCTTCCACACACACCCACCTTGGGAGGAGCAGGTTGCTGTGGTTAGCTGGGAAAATACCTCATTCACTCCCCATTACCCTTTTTCTCCTCTAAAACTGTGCATTAGCTCAGAAAACAGCCCGGTGCTACAGTGAAATTCCACATTCCTGAGTGCTGAGCTTGCACGTAAACCCACTGCTACAGGGCTGGGTTTGAACCCAAGGCATTTACAGTAACAATCCACATGGTGTGTGATAAAACACGCTGAGTAGAAATTTCCTAAAGGAAACTTGGAAGGATTCTTCCTTGTTGGAATGCCACTGGCAAGAGCTGCCTTATGTGCAGCTTCATGGCCAAATGGAAGAAGAAAGCGGACAGGGGCTGGCACACGGAAAGGCAACACAGTTGTTCAAACCAGGGATTTAACATTTTATGCCGCCTTCATCTGAGCTGGTGGTGATTTCTGCATGCTAGTAACCTCTTTTATTTGATACCTGCTGACAGCAGTTTCTGCACTTTTAGACAAGTCTATAAAGAGAACAGAAAATACCCCCACTGTCTTCACTTCTAACTGCCCCATCTTGCACAAATGAAGCCTGAGTAAGACAAAGTCAGGATGAGAACAAAATTAAATAAAACCAGGATTTGCTATCTTGGATGCTATCAGAGATGCTTCTTACATCTTTCCTCAGCAACAATTCTCCGTGTGCACAGAAGATGCCAACGACAGATGAAAAAAATCAATCTGGAAAACACCTAAGTTCAAACTGAGGTATTAAAAGAAAAGCTACGTCACCACTTTGTCACACACCACGTGCTGAAGCGAGACAACGCACAGCTTATGTCACGGGTAGGACTATTACCCATACAGACACAACGCTGTGTTATGGTTATATATCAGATATGAGGCAACCTGAGAATCTGAAACATCACAGGCACAGTCAAGTGCCAAATGCCAGCACAAGGGACCACATCTAGATTTTAAGGAGCTACCTCCCACACCACACACACATATTATGAGACCCCTCATACTACCAATAACTGGGGACAGTTAAGAAACAAAAGTTTTTCAAAAGAGGAGAAAAAAAGAAAGATTTTGGCATTTGTTTTTATTCTGTACTAGATGTAATGGGGTTCATTTTAATTTATTTTTTTTCCCACTGGCAAGGAGAAAAAGATGACCAAAGGAAAACACTATCCCAGAGCAAACATTCTGAATATCTTCTTCAGGATATTCAACCAGGACATCAAAAAGGGAAAGCAGCAGCTGAATCCAGAACACTTCCTGTCCATCCTCACCAACAACAGCAGTTACTGCATTTTGCTTCCAACCCCTTCTCAGGTTTGATAAATTACACAGATTAAAAGAGCTCTACCCAAAGGGCTGGGAAGCATACCCCAAAATGTTGCACGCTGACCTGGGACTACACAAGCTTCGCTTTCCCATTTTTCGGGTCACTGCTCTGAACTGAACCAGGCTGCATCTTGCTGCCAGTTAAGAGGTTTCATACAGTTCTCAAAAAACAAAACCAAAAGCCCCAGGCAACTGTGGCTGCAACTGCTACAGTGCCAGTGAAACTTCATTTCTGAAAAATGGCAAAAAAGAAGGAATTCAACCCAACGCTTTCCCACCTGCGCCCCAGAGGAGCCCTTCCAGGTACAACTGCTCGGGCCGAGGGGAAGCTCATCATCAACTCCTTCCCGGGGCACCAAACCTGGATTTCCAACTTTTAACTCCTTTTTTCTTTTTAGCTCTACAGTTTGCCTTTCATAAATCATTCTCCTTTAAAATAAACTGCTCCAGTGCAATGTTCACTCATGCATAGGAAATTAAACCATGTTATAAAATTAATTTATGTGCCCTGCTGGCCACAGCGCCCGTGGAATATGCCTCCCTGGACACACGCTTGGGAAGCATTTGCACATGTTTGATCTGAGTTTTGCTAAACAGCGTTAGAAACAGATGAAAAGTTTTTAACCTTTTTCTCTTTTTACTCCTCCCCAAAATGAAAAACTTCATCAAAATGGACACATACACAGGGCTGGGGCAGGGCAGGGGAGGTAACACTAAACATTCCACTCATGAAGAACCTCGCAACATTTTCATTTCTTAATACTGAGGGTGCAAATTGGCTCCATTTTGTTTCATTAGGACTTGTTATATTGTTCTTGCTTTCTCCGAAAAAAATGTCACAGGAGAAAAAGAATTCCCAGCAAGCTTTAATTTTAATTTATTCATATTCAACCCAATGAGGTCATGCATCTTTAATGATCATCATCCTTATTACAGATGGAAAATCAACTTCCTCTGATGTTGCTATGCTAATTATCATCTCATTTGTTTAGCGATGGCATCTAGACAACTGATCGAGATTACAGCAAACAAATTGGAAAAAGCCCCGTACAGAAGCCATTACCAACAGCGGCCAGGATTCAGCAAAGTGCTTTGCCATGTATCACATTTAGGACCACTTAAACATTCATGTTTTAGCTCTTCAAGTTAAGAACATGCTCGAGTATTCTGCCACAGTGCACTTTCAGTAAAAGAGGAAATGCAAGAAGAAAATATCACAACACTCATTTCACTGATGGGAACGGAGGTGCAGAGTAACTAAAGATGAGCCCTTGAAAGGGACAAAATGTTTTTGAAATCCAAGGCGGTTAGAAACACCAGCTCAGCTCCCTTGGGTTAGGCTGTTTGTGAGAGGTAAAACATACTTGGGACAGATATTTCTAAATTCCCTTCAGTATCACTGAATCATCCAGCACCTACATCCCTTGGCCAGGCTGTCTCTGATGACTGTTAAGCACCAAGCTGCCGGTTAGTGGTGGCAAGTTCTCCTCCTAACGGTGTTGTCAATTCAACACTTTTTAAAAGCAAGCCAGGGGACAGATATAAGAGTAAACAAAAATCAACCAAAAACCTGCCGACAGACAGAAAATGCTTCCTTTTCTTATTCCGCTTTACAGAGAAGATGGGCAAACTTGATGTTAATTTCTGCTCTGAGCAAGCGTAATTCTTTTGCATCCAAATAGACTGTGGCATCTACGAGTACAGTTATAGCACATTAGTGCAATGATGCGCGTGACCCAAAATAAGAACATGAGGACCAGGAGACTGCTCTTCAAAGCAGCTGGGTGTACATATCTTTGAAATGGTTATTAAGTTCATTTAAGTACCAAATTAAGCAAAGAGTGGGAGGAAAGACTGATGAAACTATAATCTGATCTCCTGATCCAAGTTTAACCTTGGCTTCACAGCACTGTCTGGTTTTATACTTATTTTTAATTTAGTAATGCTCTGATTTATTTCCATATTAAAGCCTATTTCAAAAAAGCACAAAAAGGAACGACTGCATAAAAAGAAAATGCTCCCTCGCCATTAAAAATGAACCCATTTTACTAGGCATGCAGGATTTCTTGACTAAGCTAGCCATAAATCAGCAAGAGAAGGACGGCTCACTGGGAAAAAAAAAGCAGTCATACTACATTGTCTTTCTGCAAGGCCATTCCCTGCTACAATGGAAAAGTGCCTCTGTTGTACAGCCCTGGTAACTAATAGGTCTGCAAAGCTCTTTCGTTTACGTCAAGACCTCCCTAGAAATATCAACCCTAAGTATTTTACTGCATGCAGCATTCGGAGCCCCTTCTGATCGCTGCTTCGCTGACCTGGATGTGAAGAGGTCATCAGCCTGGTGCCGCAGCCCAGTAAAACTATTAATCCTTTACTATACTTGTCTTCATGAATGCCCAAGTGATTTTTCCTGGCAATAACTGCAAGTCCCCATCCCAAAAATCAGTTGGAACAATCCACCGTGGTTAGCAGCAAGCTAGCCATCTGCTTCCCCCATCTCCTCATTTTTGTTCCAACAGTAACTGGAACCGCTCCTCTCCTTCCACTTGCCATTTTATTTTTAGAGCATCCTTCAGTCAGAGCTCAGCTCCCCATCACTAAATAATATTGCACATTGTGTGCCTCTCTCTCCTTACCATCACATTTTCCTTGAGCAGAAATATTAGAGCAGAAACATTACATTTTTTCACCATCGGACAAAGAGCTTCACAATTTGAAGAAAACAAAACATCATGTAGACGAGGCAGACCTAGATCCTGAAATTCACTCAGAAGGTGAAATACCTTTATGAAACCTCATATTCTAAAAGGCAAACAGATTTTTTTTTTTCCCTTGGAAATGGTAACCATTGTCACGACTGCCCAAATACAAGTGCAGATGCCTACAGAGTAGGAGAAAATACAAAACCCAGTGCTTGCACAATTTATTTCTCCTCTGCATTTTCTATCAGCTTACTTCTGAGATGATACCCACGCTGCTGTCAACTGAAGCAAAAAGATTAAGTCTAAACACTGGTTTGATACAACACTGGTTAGTAAGTGTTCATGTCCCTTTCCTCCACCCCAAAAAAGAAGGAAATTCAGTGAGACATCCCAAGTCATTGTGAAAGTCGCAGCTATACTGAGAGGGGAGAGGAATATTCAAGGGGAACTATTCTCAGCCACCTCATTCTCCATTAGAAACCAAATTAACGCCCGCTTTTCAAGCGGATATAATTAACACTGTAAGGGCAGCACTCACTCTTATGACCAACCATTTGATCTTTCTATGAAACACAAACATATACAGGTAAGAGCAGCTTTTAACACACTCATATTAGCACATGAATTACTCTGTCCAAAGAGCTCCGTATCAAAATCTAATTGGCTCTTCCAGCGCACGCAGCCCACTGTAAAGCAGGGAACTTCCCAATTCCCTCTAAGCTTGGAGAAAAACATAAGAAGCTGCATCCCCAAACCCTTTCTTAGCGCCAGCCTTTGCTTCTGCCTCTGTTTTGGCCCCAAATATTCTTAACGTGGTCAATGGTTCAACTCCAGTCCCACGCAGGACTGCCACCTTCCACACAAAACCACACGGTCACAAAATCCCATGTGGAAACTGCACTCATGGAGAATCTCTGCCAAGCTCTGGGAAATCTGTCAGATGCTCTTTTCTCCCAGGGCTGGACTTGACAAGAACATCGACGCTAAACAAGGAGCGCGAGAAGGCAATTATAAGGTGCACATTTGCGAAAATGATTGATGGCTTTTCTAATTGCAAAGAAAAACAGAGTGGTGGCGGCAAAGATGGTAACAGAATGGACTGTTGCCTTTGCAGACATCAATCTAGTGCTTAGCAGAGGAAGGAACTTTTTCAAAACACCTCCAAGCAGCAACTTTGGGAAGAAATTACAAATCTGAGCCTGAGTGGCAAATGTCTCCTGAGGCTGATCTGGATGCAGGGTGCCCACCATGGAAGAGCCAACCACTCGATGCCCAACCTGTGCTGAGTCATGACACCCAACCTCTCCGGTGCCAAAATCTCCTCTTCAACCTTGTTCTCTCATTCAGACAGGCCAGCCTGCTGCAACTACAACACTCCAAGGTCTAATGGCACCATGCAAAGCTGTCGACAGCTGCCCACCTAAATACTTCACGCCATCTTTTTTTTTTTCTTCCCCCAAAACTACCGAAAGGAAACCACAGAGAGAGACAGAACAGATAAGGAAGGAGAAAGACACGCTCCACTGATGTTTGAGCAGCGATGCTCTGCCTTCACCAGTGCTTCAGGAGGTGCTGGGTTAATAGAAACGCTACACTAGACTACTACTACAGACTCCATCCTTACAAAAATTTAAAGACAGGACTGAAAAAGAGAGGGGGGCAGGCTGCAGAGTAGGCAAACCTGGTAGAGCACCCAGCCTCCAGCCCTCCTCACCGACAGCTGATTTCTTCGCTCCAGTATGGCAGGCTTGAACCAGTTCCCCCCCTCAAAAAAAAAGAGGTGAGTTTGCCCGGGCATTAATCAGAGCAAAGCAAGCACTAGTCAGAGCAAGCTAAGAACAACCCCAACCTGACGGCTCATTACCGTCTGCTCGTCTTCAAAAGAGCAGAACAGCTACAAGGCAACTGGGATCTGAGAAAGGTGTTCGTTAAACACCACGATGCCCAGCACAGAAAAAACAGCCTTCCTCGACTGTCACATCAAGGCAGAGACTTGGTCAGAGCAAGTTCTGCTCCCAGTCTCCTGCTTCCCCAGAGCAGCCTTCTGCTCTCCCCAGGTCCTCTTAGGATTGGAAACACAGCAGGTTTCCGATTTGGGGACTGCAGAAACCTTAGGAGCTGAGAGGACTCATCCTCTCCCCATCCTCCCCTCCATGTGGGGTTCAAACACGAGTCAAAGCTGCGGGTCTCGGGGCAGGGCAAGCAGGAGCAGAAATGCCCCAGCACCTCCCCAATGCCCTTGTGTTGCAGGGCACCTGCAGGGGGGCAGCCTCTGTGTCTGCAGCACAAAGCCAGACATTGCACATGGTTGTTGAGAGGCACTGCTGAGAGCTGCATTCTGGAGCCTCAACAAACAGCAACTAAAACATGTTTGAATGTTTCTTCATTTGCATATGAACGCAAAAAGAAAAATAAAAGTAATTGACAGGAATAGTTTCTGCCAGTCCTCAATCTGTTGTCTGAAGGAGTCCAATGCACATAACTCCATCAAGGGCTGTATAAGAGCCAGCCCGGCTACAGAAAGCACCAAAGATCAACTTTTTAGTTCCTCCTCAAAGACAAGGAGGTGGGGAAAGGGTGGGTGCATCCACAACTATGGGATGGAGGATCACCATGCCTCCAGGAACCCAACCGCCAGCCTCTTGTCAAAGCCTGAAACACTCTTTTCTTAATTCCAACCTGTGCTGCTCATTTTGAACCTTGAGCTTCTCCGCTAAGTCACTTCCCGTGACAAATGATGGGGCTGTGGTGACTGTGTTCTCAAGACAAGCCACCTCTTCCAAAGCTCGCTGTTCAGCAGCGACTCTTCCATTGCAGAGCAAAAAGCCACAACCCAGCCTAACTGGCAATGCTTCCTCCAACCTCCTGGAGAAGCTCTAAGAAACCAAACTGTAACACTAGAGTTTTAAAATACTCGAAGAGCTCAATTTTCAGAAAACCACACACAGACAGGCTCAGCAGCGACCTAAACAAGCAACAACAGCAAAATCATCAGGAACTCGCCAAAACTGCCTTTCTCCAGCTTTTTCCACTTGCAGACTTCCAAACGGGCACGTTTGCACTAGAGAGGCAGCTCCGGCTGGCTGGGCTTGCCAGCGCTGGACTCGGGCGCTCGCAGCTGCCGCAGATGGCCAAGGACCCAACGGCTGCCTCCTGCTCCGCGCCTGCCGAGCCCGGGCTTAATGACAACCCCCAAGAGAACGTTTTTGCCCATTAAACACGCGATGTGCAAGTTTGCTGCTCGCACACGTGTGTTTTACAAGCGCACTGAAAGCGTTTAAGAGCTTGAGCCTTGCAAAGATTTAATGAGGCTGTCCAACACAGAGCTGCAAACCGGTGCTCTGGGCAGGGACAGAGCCGGGTAGTTTATAAAAGCATCCCGTGCTCCCAAGCTGGAAGCTCCCAGGCATCAACCACTTACTGCTTCAACCAAGGGATATGATAATAAGGATCTATTTTTCCTTTAATTTAAAGTACGCTTATTTATGCGCCACTGACTGAAAAGGACAGTGAATTTAAGCACACATGAAAGAAAATCATAGCCTTCAGCACTTGCTCTCAAACACTCTTTAAAGTTTGTTTGATGAAGGGCTGCTATATTTTGTCGCTGAGCTGTATCGGCTCGATTATCACTTCTTTGTTTTGAATACCCACCTCCGAAGTCGTTAAATACTTGCTTCTTAATGAGAATAGAGTGGTTTTGGCCAATAAATCACTTAAATGCCATCTGCCAAAGAAAAAAGAAATTCGAAGTGCTCAATTCCCCCAACTCCTTTTTGCATACTTTCCCCCTTGGTTTCAGATTTAGAGAGAAAAGACGGTTGTATAATCCATCAACAGCAGCTTTCTCCTAGGGGAAGTGTGAACAGACCACAGAAGAGGCTCCGTTTGGTTTTGACTTGCAAAACCACTTCACGGACGACTTTGAAACAATTCAGCCAGCAGGATATGAGCTCTGTATATTGGTGTTGCTCCAGATTGTTTTGTTTTTATTCATAAGATTATTTTGGTGAAAACAGGCTGACTGAGGCTTAATTTTACTAGCAATTGTTAAATAATTCAATACCCATCTCTTCTGTCTCTTTAATGCCTCCGAAAAATCAAAACCCTTCACAAATTAAAGGCCAAATCCTGTTTACTCTTTCCTTCTCTAAAGCAACTTTGACATCAATAAAGGCTGTTTTTTTGACTTGCGCTCAGATTAAAAGTTCTGTCAGTGAGAGTATTTATTTTATTATTTTTCTTTTTAAATCAGAAGTGTGGGGTTTTTTTCTTCTTTATCAGAATACCTCTCTCATGCAAAGCTTTAAAAACACAAAGGCAAATGCTTCCAGTATGGCCAGTTTGCTTTCTTTATAGAAATGGATTACATTAGCATTTTATACCAATAAACTACTATTCAGTCCCTTTTCCCACACCTTCTGTTCACCTCCTGAAGGGACAAGCCTGCAGGTTAATTGTCCCTCACCCCGTTTTAAAGGCTCTTCAGGAGCTGACTTTGCTGCTTGAAGAAGGAGTTGAAGTTTTACCTGCAATTATGCCTTCAGTTGGGCAAAAAGCAGTGGTTTCAATGAAAATGAGCCCCAGCTCGAGGCTGTGAAAGGCTTCTGGCTGCAAATCTGCACCAAGCTGGCCTGAAGGCTCAGGACTCAAGGGAAGGGTCTCCGTGCCAGGAGAAACACAGCCTTCTTCTGGGGCATCTATTTAATATCGCACCCACAGCAGAGGCTTTATAGTCTTTCAGGCAGTGATACATTTGTATGGTGATTTCACCATTACAAATTATTAGACACCCTTCTTTTACGCTTTGCACTAAATCATGTAACATTCAAAATGACCAGATGAAGAATTCATCGCAAAAAGGCATGACATCAGCGATTTGAGCTTCAAACCATCCAAAACTCATGGCAAGTTTCTCACACCACGGGGAGTATCTCTGTGAAGTTTTAAGAGGTTGAAATTAGCAGACTAGTGAGTGGAAGTCACTTTATAGTGCAGCTGGGGTTCACTTCTCCCCAGTATCTTTAAAATTAAAATCTAGGAAGTCAATTACAAATTTTTTTTCCAATCTGTGGCTTCAAGCCATCACACAAAAACCCTTCATGACTAAAAGGATAACCTGAACTGCAAAAAATGAAAAGGTTTTTGTCAAAGTACTTTTGAAGCTGGTAAATCACTTGATGGTTGTAATTCAATCCAGAGATGGATGACAAAGACACTGAGGTCATGATTCTGACCTAAATCTTCCCGCTCCTAGATTCTGAGCCCAAACAAGACTGCTCCAAATTAAACGCTGCTGAAAAAAAAAAAAAATCCCTCCATTTCTTCTCCTATTAGCTTCTTTTCAAGTCTTCAGAGACTCTCTGTGCCAGCCAGGAGTGACTGGACCTTAGGACTTGATAGCATGATGCTCCAGCACCCATGCTAAGGATGGATGGGCTAGGATTTTTTTAGATGTTTCCAGGAAAAGATGCTTGTAGAAACTCTCTTTCCAGAAGCACTTGCAAACTCTACCTCTGGCAAAACATATTTTTTCCACACCAGTCTAAGGTCTGGTCCAACGCACTTTGTGGCCACAGGGATTTTGCTATAAACCTGACAGCAGGATGGATGTGGTGACCCTCTGCACATGCAACCACAGCACTTGTAGGGCTTGGAGGAGAATCGCACTCCAAGGAAGAGAAAGCCTTCGGATGGTTAACCCAGAGCTTTGCTTTCTTCGAGCCGCTTAAGTAAAAGGGCTTCACAGACTGAGATGGATCACCAGCACCATTATCTTTGTGTTTGACTCAAATTTTATATGAAGCTATTAAAGAGCTCCATAAGGGTTCTGCAGCTGTTCTGACACTCACACACACGATTCCTCTAAGCAAGTATCTGCACACAAGCATTTTCTCAAACACACCAGGTGAGGTTTCCAAACCCACATCTGTCTCCTACGGAAATCAGCTTTCCCCTTGACTTCCACAGCAGCTACGCTGGAAGGGTAAGAACGTTTCACAAATGTCTTCATATGGAAACTTTGTGCAGATCACAGATGCTACAGTCATGAAGCACTGATTTTAAAAAAATTCAGTGTTTTGTCCAAACCATTTTCTAGGGAGTTTGAGATGTTTTGTAACAAACCAACAGAAATATAGTAAATAATCCTTGAAATTTTGCCCTTTCCTCACGTCACCTCTGTTTAAAGGTTTGTAACATCTCTGAGTTGCTGGGTGCCTTCTGATAAACTGCTACACCAGATAGTCAAACATTGGTGAAAATATTTGTAACAGTTTAATCAAGCCTGTCTAAACTCATCCACTGAGGTTTTAATGTGCTGTTGTAACATGCTAATCTCTGCAAAGGTGGAGATACATGTTAAAACACAGAAAACACCAAGTTTTTGTGCTTTTGAAAGCCACAACGGGACGATGGTTGCCAGAAGCACTAAAGAAAAACAATAGCTAGTGGTTTCTGGAATTAAATAAAGAATAATAGACATATACTTTTAAGTACGATGATGATGATGATGATAATAATAATAATAATAATAATAATAATATCACCTTAGATCCCTGTTGTCTTACTGCAAATGAAATGCACAGCAACCAGAGTGGGAGACTTCTGCATCACCTGCAGACTGTGACTGAAGGAAAAGTTTACATTAAACAGTAGAGTTAGGCTCTTCTCTTCACCAATGTGTCACATTCAAAAACCTACAGCCTCTCTGTTTTTATCCATCTCAAACTCTGCATCATTTACACAACTGGGATCAGAGTTCACTCTTTCATAAGTACATTGCAAGAGCAAATTCATTAGCATTTGTGAGGCTGAGATAACAGGTAACTGGGTGGGTTAATTCAAATGATTTTCATCTTAAAAAAAAAACAACAAACCAAACCTAAAAGCCTTTCTGCCCCTTAACAATCCATAACTCTAAAAAACAAGTTCCTCCTCATAGTGAACTTAACACTAATTAAATGAGCTTCTGTCTTCCACACCAGAAAAGATTAATTACCACAAAGAACAGCTACAGCAAAGCCCTATCCAAAGCCCACCTGAACCTGGTGGCTGCTCCCAGCTGGCACCCTGCACACTGAATGCCTGCAAAGAGGCTTCTTTGTCATCTCTGAAGTCACCTGAGGATTCCTCCTTGAGCCCCAACACATTGCAGGGAGTTGCTAACAAACGGAGCTATGCAGCAGTGCTTTTGCCTCTTGGACTCAACCAATCCACCCAGTCAAGCTGGAAATACAAAGAGCAAAGCAGGAAACACGTTATATTCTAAACAATCTACCCTTTGGCGACAGTGGGGTCACAGCACCGCTGATGGACTCACCGACCAAGCAGCAAAGATCCGAGTTTCTTTTCTCTCTAGGGGGATATGTGAAACACCGTCAGTAACAAAGCGTGATGACCCCAATTTCCATGCTCAGGTAAGTGTCCCTTGTCCTCCATGCTTAATATGCACTGTATCTGCTTGTTTGGCTTCTTGAAGAGACACAAATGCAAGAGTGCATTTAATTGTTTTCCTGAATCAGACCCCTGGAGACATCAATATTTCATATATGTAATTATAAATCACGAGTCTTGCAACTGAAGTGCAATCAGCACACCTTAGCCATAAATCTTACAGATACCAGCAATTTCTCCAAAGCTGCTTTTTGACAAAGCACAGCCCACCAGTGCTGTAGCAATAGGCTCCAGATCCCAAAGAAGCCCCCAGAATTCACGCTCTGCTAGATGGGAAATGAAACACTCCTGGAGATCACGAGAAGGTGGATCCCACCCTAAGATAGCCCAAGGCCAAATCAGGTTGTCACTCTGTAATTTCACAGCATTTCCCCCCCCCTTTTTTTTTTTTTACTTCCCACAGGACACAGAAAGCATCAGCTTTCTTCCATCTTTTTATTGATGCACAGGTTTTGTGGACTCTCAGTAAACTCTGATCAATGTATAATTAATCATTAAAAACACAGGACTGGATAAATCCCGGCTCCATCTCCTAGAGTAAAGTACGTCCAGATACTTAATACAAGCACGTGTTATTTAGAAGTACACACTAGCATCAAGAAATTAGAACGAAGAAACCAAAACATCTGTGCAGGAGCTCGAGCTGATGAAGATCAGGATCTGTATGATGGCTGTTTCAAAAGTCACTTACTGCCTGCCTCTTCTGTGAGAGCTCATCTAGACACGATGCATGATGCTCTAACCACAATTTTATCTTCCGGGCAGAAGTAGTCAGAGGAGATATTAGAAAAAAGATTTTTCCCTGTGAGGGTGATGGAGCCCTGGCCCAGGCTGCCCAGGGAGGGTGTGGAGTCTCCTTCTCTGGAGACATTCAAACCCTGCCTGGACGCGTTCCTGTGCGATCTGCTGTAGGGGATCCTGCTCCGGCAGGGGGGCTGAACTAGATGATCTTTTGAGGTCCCTTCTGACCCCTGATATTCTGTGATTCTGTGAAGTCTGTAAGTCTGGCAAGGGAAGTCCAGCTGTGAAATGCATGCACAACTGAGTGCATGGACACACAAGGGTATCTTTGTGTATCAGGACCTCAAATGTCAATTAAAAAAAAAAATACAGAAGGAGGTGTATCACAAAATACAGGTATTAAACCAGCATCCCACCTAGGCATTAAAAGAGAGACTACTTTCTTGTAGAGAAATTATTGGATAAAGCAGGAGCCTGGAGTCAGTTTGAGACCGGGCCATATTTTAGATGGTTTTCATGCCATCAGCTCTCTTTGCCTGGATAATTATATCTTGTGAATTATCCATGAGAGAAAATTGCCTCCAAACGTATTCATGCAGCTGTCTGTCTCCAGTCTCTGGCGGTGACACACCGGTGCTCACAAAACACCAGAGCACCCCTCGCAGGCAGGGGAGCCTCTCTTGGGGCTCCCACAAGCCCCATGCAGCAAGAGAGTAAAACTAAAAAAGGAAAAAATGCCTTATTTCACTCCCACTCTTTTATCATAAAGAGTCTCTAAAAACCTAATGTACCTCTGCAAACTATAATTTCAGAATTTCCTCTAATCCCATGCATAATTACATGGAGCAGTGCACTGGTATCCCTTTCATGCAAATATTGTCATAAAGTGCATAGTTTTCATCGCATTATATGACAAAAAAATAACCATAGTCATTTATTTCTGGTCTCTATGTGACCACGCAACATAATGCAATGAGACAGTATTTTTCATCGGCTTTTTGTGGTGGACACTACCCATTTATCTTTCTCATAATCCTTCCCCCAGTGCATGATAACAATATTATTTTAGTAAGTTGTTTAATTATTTAACATCGCTGGGAGGCTATCGGGTTTGTTAGGGAAGCCCTGTTACAGCGCTCGCTTTGGAGGCAGTGCCCTTCCACCCCGGCTCCTTTAACCCCCGAGCTCCGATTCCCAAACACCGGTGCCTCAAGCAGCAGGGTCTGCACTACAGATGCCTTTCACAAAGTCAAAGTGGAAGATCACGACACACGTCCTTGTGGCTGCCAGTTGAGAGCCTTCATAAACCTTCTCTGATCTCCAATTCCTTGGTGGTTCAACGCGGCAGTGCTGAAGAGCTCAGCAGGCAGACCCTGAGGATGACAGGGCTGCGGCCGCCACGGGGCTCACGGGACATCACCCACTCTGAGGTTACGGCTCTGAAAGGGGATGCAACCGGTGCAGAAAGGCTGCAGGAAGCGCAGACAGACTGATAAACCTCTTACACCCAAGCTCCTCTTAAGCAGCAAGCACAGAAATATGATGCTCGACATCCTGTCCGTTTTAGCAATGTCCGTCAGAACAACCCAATACAACGTTCTGCCCAACAGAAGACAATTCCCATGGTAAAACATTCATTTCTACAATGGTAGTCAGAAGTACGTAAAAGCTCCAGGCAGTACTCACTCAAAGCTCAGCAATACCTGCTGGCTCTCAACATCGAGCTAAGGGAAAAAAGTGCACAGATAGATCTGGAGACGTGTAAGTGTCCAACATCTGTGTGACTCATCTGCGCTCCCGGATTTGGTGCCTGTCCTTCTAAACTGGTTTATATCTGGGAAGCTTGGGGCAAAGCTACATCCTAAAAAGATCATAGAATAGTCTGAGTTGGAAGGAAGCTCAAAAGATCATCTAGTTCCAACCCTCTGCCATGAGCAGGGACACCTCCCACTAGACCAGGTTGCTCCAAGCCCCATCCAACCCAGCCTTGAACATTTCCAGGGATGGGGCTGCCACAAGTTCTCCAGGCAATCTATTCCAGTGCCTCACTGGCAAAGGCTTTTGAATTCTTTAGCTTCACCTCCTGTACACCCCAGACATTCAGCCCCTCCTTTAACATATCCAGCCGCTCGCATTTGGTTGAAACAACTGTTTTTTCTTCAAAGACTTGATTCCTGTCCAGAATAAACTGTCAATTCCTCCACTGATGGCTGAACATGCTGTCTGGAACAAGGCAGCCCAAAGGAATAAAAACGATCTCGGAGAAAATGGGAATAGATCTAACTTCAGCTTCCAGGGATATCATTGACCAAAGCACAGATTTTGCTTCAGCTCAGGCATGGATTTGCAAATATATCTACCTGTTATATGCCTGAGGACAAGGCTTCTCCATATGAACCAAGTCAAGAGCAATATATCTCACTCACCTGGCCAGAAAACCACTCCTGATCATTGCTTCTGATATTTAGGGGCTGTCAAGGGAAAATCATTGACTTCTGCAGACAGAGCATCCCAGCCTCCCACCCACACCGAGCTACTCCCTCCCCTCCTGCTTTTGCTTTGTCCAAATGGGCTTGTCTCACGCCCTGAAGTTTGGAGGTGCGGGAGCAACATCTCAGAGCTGCCAACCCTATAAGAGAAAGTGATAGAACCACCCAAGGTACATTCTTACAAAGTTTGCCAAGAGGAGATGTGCTTTTATTCAAGAAAAAAACAGCACTGTATCTCATGAATTCACCCTCAGCTCATTACACAAGAAAAATCACCTCATTCCTTATGATTTGCAAAACCTTAACGCTGTAATTAAGGTAAAGCGACTTTGTCATGTGCGGTTAAACATAAGACTGTACAAATCTATGCAGTTCCTATACTTCCCCAGCGTTTCTGCAGACCATTACCAAATAATACTCCTTTCCAAATCCCTTCGCCTAAGCAAAACCCCTCCTGGCTTATGTTACAGCCTCTTGGAGCTGGCTTGCACTCTGATACTATATCCAACCCGTCTAAGCCAGCTTCTTCGCTTTATCTTCCTGTGTTTTGCCTCATCACACCTCGCTGAGGGAGAACGAACGGCCCCGGGTTCTGTGACATACCTGATGGGCAGCGAGGGGTCTCCGGCATCCCACCAGTCCTTGGGGGGGCTGATGTACATGCACCACAGCTCCCAGCTGTACCCGTGGGCAGAGTTCTCATAACGCTGCACCTCGAAGTTGTCCTGCTTGATGTTGTCTATGGAGGGAAGAATGACCCTCCTTCGATCTTCCTGAATTCGTGAAAGTACCGGCTCAGCCCTGAACAATTGGGGAAAAAAAAAACAACAAACCACACAGGAAGAGATCATTAATTTCTCCCACAATTTGCAAATTGACACGATAGCCTTTATACAGTGTGTGCACTTAAGTGAGGGTAAGAAAACAGGCACTCTCGCCACCATCCAGCAAACAGAAAGGAACAATGTGGACTGCCCTCTGCTCCCACTCACCAGCAGCATCATGTCTTCAGAGAGACACAGCAAACCCCAGCCTGAGGAACCTGGAGACTGCCCTGAGGCTCCTCGCAGAGTCGGCAAGTGGCCCCGCATCGCAGCACACCAGTCTCCATCTCACCCTTCCACTCGCTCATGCTTTTACCGGCACAGAGATCACACAGAGCTGCAAAGCATCTGCGCTGCCAAGTCCAAAAGGTTACTTCTGGAAGACTTGCCAGGCTTGGCCAGCCACCAGGGAGATGCTGTGGGAGGCTTCAGCACTGCCACTTGATGGGATTTTCCAGGCGGACACATCCCTTGTGTGGAGCTGCCGTGGGAGCACGGGGGCAGCTGCCGCACAGGGAGCTCATGTAGCTGCAGCCCTGCAGGTCTAGGGAGTTTTAAGGCTCTCCTACACAACTGGTTACACAAATTCATGGACCAGGTGAAGTTATCTGCACGAGGAAAGGACTGTTTCTACAAACTAAGGCGTTATGTGGTGGAAATTAAAGCCTATGAAACCAGACTTCATCTTTTCTTGCAAGGCTAGTACACCATACTTTCTCTCATGTGCTGGCTTAAAAAAGCATTATTAAATAGCAAGTCCATATTCTGAATGTTTTAATTTTAAAAATTCCCATGTTTTTAAACAGAACTTTCCTGAAACCTTTACAGGGTAGCAATGAAATTAGACAACACATTACCTAGGGGCCAGTTTTGCAGCACGGGCTGACAGCACAGCCAGGAGCAGCTCAGAATAGGTGCTCTATGACCACCTGGAGACTCTTTTCATTCAAGAACTACAGACCATCAGACTGAAGATGGAAAACAAGGAGTTAGCTCTTCCCACAGCGGAAAGCTAAGACGTGGAGCAGCAGGTCCATAACACCTGAGTCAAGCCCAAATTGCAGAAAAGCTCGCTCTATCCCTAGAAACGCGGTTTCAAGAGCTCAGTAAATGGAACCTTCTTCTGTATACCAATAAAATCAGACGTAAGGACTTAGTGAGCTGAAGAGGGGCACATTTATCTGGAAATACAGATATCAACACAAGAAACAGTTCTTAAAGGCACCCTTCAGCTGCACTGTCATTACAAAGAATTCAGTAACTTCGCACGAATCTTTTGTTTGCAGCTGCTAAAGCATTTTTCTTGTGGATGTTACTCCCTGTTCAAATTAGACACAACTTACCTTCTTCTATCTCCACTTTGCCAAACACGGACCATTTACTTTTTACACTTGGTTAGAGGGGAAAAAAACCAAAACAAAACACCACACTCTCAGGCTCTTCTCATGATCTAAACTCAAACTTAAGCCACTTAAATGTTTTGAATCTCTCTGAAAAATACCCTTATGAAATATCTTTTGTGGTTTCTGCACTTATTCCTAGTTGCAGCAAGAACAAATCAATCTACACCACCTAAGTCTTTCCCAGGGGTATACAGCTGCAAAGGGCAAGGAAGCAGGAAACACTTTTTCTAGCAGTCCCTTGCTGCCTGGGCTTTTTTAAACTTACATAAATTACTTAAGGCTAAGGGAATGGGAAATCAACCTGAAAAATATAAACAGGGCACAGGGGGGTGTGCACGTGTAAAAGGAGGGAATGGACAAGGATTACAGAAAACAAGGGCATGGAAAGGCTTTCCTTGTATCTTCCCATCACGTCTCATCAGGGGCCATTCAGCGCAGAAGGGAGACAGGATTAATGCAGAAGGGAGACAGGATGCAAACGCATCCTTGACAAAATGATGGACTGCCCCTTCTTTAATGCTTCACACACACTCTAACCGAGACCCTGAAGCTGAGCACCTACCAGCCAGCAGTGAACTCCACATGAGCGTCAAAAAATCCAGTGATCTGGCCGGTGGCAGCTTTCCAGCCTTCAATGCGAGCTCGGATAAGACCTTCCCTCTTCTGGTTGCGCACCACCTTCACGAGGCCGGGGTATCGTTTGTTGACATATTCTTCTAGCGGTGCCTTCAGTTCCTCTAGAGAAAATGTGCCAGAGAACCCAGTGAAAAGGTGCAATGCTTTTCACCTAAAATAAACCCATTTTATTGATGGATACGAGTGTAATTTACTGGAGCCACGCATCTCTGAATGTCAAGAATGTCGCTGTTGGATGACAGGAGTGTAAGTGTCATCTTTGGAGGCAAAGGGCAGCAAGAGGACAGCTAGCAAGAAAAAAGTCACCTTTAATATAATTCATATAGTAAAAATACTCAAGACATATGAGCACAGTGGGTTCCTACATGAAGGAAACACGGCAGTGGAGAGCAAAAGAACAAACAGTAACTCCCTTCTGCTGGGCTTAGCCCAAGAAACCATCAAAGGAAAAGGGATTATCTGTTCCCTTCCTTTTCACGCCTTCTTCTAAGCACATAAAATGTGTTATCTTCAGACTGCCTTTCTGGGATGGTTCTCCTCATATACTCTTTTCCCCAAAGTCTCATTTCTTTTTTATGCTGAAGTGGGAATAAAACGAATAAAGCAAATGAGCCCCTTCCTCAATTCAAAGCCTCTGCATCACATACACACTAACTCGGCAACTTCCACTTCATGCTGAGCCACTCAGAGAAAAACCAGTATTTTATGGAGACAACAATTCTCCCAAATGGTTTTCAGGAGACAGAGGCACAGATTTTTTGACAGATGAAGCCCCACAAGCATAGGACCAGCATCTTGTGGTCTTTTGGCAGAAGGTAGGTCATTAATGCTGCAGGCCAGAGCACTAGAGGTAACACTGAACACTTAAAGTAACTTTCGGATTGGTGGTTTAATCTCAGTTGAAGGAAAATAGGAAAAATTTTTGCAGGAATTGTTCAAGCAGCTCAAAGAAGAGTATAGCTCTAGCATGAAGAACTGTAACGTCATGTCTCAAAGGCAGTGAAGGATGAAGCCTGAGAGATTCCTACGCCCATGACGCTGTGTAACAGGCAGCTCATCAGAAACTCCCCAGGGAGCCACAGCCATGTCCTCCTCCTTTCCGAAAGGATGCTGGATGCCAACTGGTGAAGAACTGATCTGCTGAGAGTGTGAAGGCCAGTACAGCACACCCACATGCACACAAAATGGCACGAGGTGACCACAGAGATCTGGTCGGGAAGATGCTGATGACTGGGATCATTCTAACCCACCATCCCGCTCATTAGCAGACACCAAAGCGCTCCTCTCCTGCCCACAATGCAAGCTACAGGCATCCCTAATGGGCTGCAACCCAAGTGGAGAAACCCTCAAGAGAGATGAAAGCACTCACCAGATGTGGGAAACACGGTTCCAGACCCTCTGTCCAGTAAGAGCTTCCTGTATAACCTTGCACAGATTTCCAAACTTTGCTCCCTGCCTTCCTTCCCAGCCTGGCTCAGCCCACAGCACGTCCCTTTTGGGCGAGAATTCTCTTTACTTACGTGCCTGTGCAAGCCTTAGCAGAGGGGATGGCTGCACATCTGTGGTGGCCTTTGTCCGTCTCTTGCCCCTCTGAGTCGGTTTGCAGCTCTGCAGGAAGAGGGCACGGTGCACGGCAGGGGCTGAGCGCTACTTGGGCATTATGTAATCCATACTCGGCACTCAACTGGGCATCCAGCCAGCAGGCACGGGGATGGGATGGGTTTTGTATTTTATTTTGCAGTGCATCCAGAAGTGCAGGTGTGGAAAATGCACTATCGGGCAACAGAAGTGAAACGCCAGCCTCCGGGAATGCTCTGCAGATCTCCCGCTCAAGTATCAAGACCTTGGCCGAGGTCTCCCCTCGCGAGCAAGCAGGACTGGCGTGGCTGTGCCAAAAAACACGAGCAAAAACCCCAGTGCCAGCACAGCCACACTGCCAGAGATCCCTCAGTCCTGCAGGTGCTGATGCTGTGGGACCAGATGCTTTCAGCTCCCTCCACATGAACTCCAGAGGGCTGGAAATCACAACTCACTCACAATTCTCATCTCAGTGCAAGTCATTTGAAGTCACTCCTAATTTTACCCTGCATTTTCCTTCACTCAGCAGTCACTTCGCTGAGTGCCACTAATGTAACAGCAAAACAGCTCCCGGCAGCTCTGACATCCATTGCCAGAACGCATGGCTACAGGCTGAGGAGGCAGAGAGCTGCTGCATTAAGGTCAGTAGCAGTAAAGCTTTTTGGCTGTCATTTTAACTTAAGAAGTGTTTCAGCTCCAACTGTTGTATCTTTGCAGCACGTCCCAAAGCTGCAATAGGAAGGCTGTGAGGTCCGGAGTAGTGTGCCAGGAAATAAATGACTAATGGACAATAGTAGATATCCTCACTTAAGGGAGTCAGCTTTCACACAAACTAGAAACCTGGCCTTTGGATCTGCTGTTCTCAAGACTTCATACAAGTGACAGCAGGGGAGAAAGCATCGCGCAGGTCAGATAACTTGCTGCCATTCTCCAAACCTCTGCCTTGCACAGGGTCACAGCGGTGTTTTTGCCCGTTCATCTCACTGCTGAAAATCAGAATATCCAGTAGATACTGAGCCAATGACAATTTCAGTATGATAATCAGCCCACTGTTCAAAAACCAAAACTCTGGATTCAAAGTAATGACAAAGAAAGTGAGGAGCCAAGATGGGAGCAGAGCAGTGGCTTCCCAGCTCACCTTCCTAATCAAAGGACCACTTACTTAGGCCATGCACTCAACATGTGTCTTGGGCTATGTAAGCAGTAATTTGATCCAAATGAAGCAATGCCATGGAATCTAGACTCCTTTCTCTTCTGTACCCTTTAGCACTCTTCCTCCAACACCCACCCACCCTTTGAGGAAGCCTAGTGACCCATCCTCCAGAGCACACCCACAGCATTCCTAAGTCACACTTATTAAGGATGCAATCAGTATTTGCACACGGAGGTATTTGTGAGCGTTTGGTCTTTGCCACTACATGTGCTACTTCCAGGGAAGATTTGCAGAGAGAAACCCTACTGAAAATGCCAGCAGGTTCAATTTCAATCCTGCCTTTTGTTCTCCATCTGTCTGTATTGATCTTCACTGAAGGGCAAGTCCAAGAAACTAGAATCCAATAGACCTGTTGCTGTATTAAAAAAAATCCATCTGCCAGCTGCAATGATTTATGTTATCTATTGCAAAGTATTTTGTCACCTACACGAGCTTTCTGGGAAATAGGCCTGCCAGAGAAATTGAACCACCTGATGCCACTGAAAGTAACCACATCATGGACATTAGCCCAGAGGCAGCCGCAGGAACATCCACTGCTCAGTACTCCATGCTCCAAACTCCCCAAATCCTGCTGAGGTCCTCAGAACTGAAGGTGGGAACTGCCTGTTGCCACACAAAGGAGCAAAGACCAACGGCACCAGAGAAGCTCAAGATACTACCAACAGCAGACAGTATCTTACACAATAATGCCCAGGTGGTCTAGGAAGCAGACCAGACCTCCTCTACACCTCCAAAGACCAACGGCACCAGAGGAGCTCAAGAAACTACCAACAGCAGACAGTATCTTACACAAAAATACCCAGGTGGTCCTAGGAAGCAGACCAGACCTCCTCTACACCTCTAAAGAAAACAGAGTTGTGTTCACCAGGCTGAGCTGGGTGGGAAAAGTCTACAGAGCCCCAGGCTGTTATCAGAAACACTGGAGGCTGGAGGACACAGGAGTCAGGCTAGGAGTGCCTCAGTGCCATGGGAGACACGAGCCCTCCCTCATCCCACGCTCTCACCTGCCTGAAACACAAAAGTCATCGGGAGCTGAATTTTTGCAGCAAGAACTCACAAAACAAACCCCTTCAACAGGCAACAGATAAACATGAGAATTTTTGCAGTGAGACTCAGGGCAAGGTGAGTCTCCAAAGCTCTTTTGCCTGTAAGTATTGAACTGTGAAAAGGGGAGCAGATGCATGAATTGATTCTCACGTGGGGTCACAGGTACAGCTGATCCTACTCGGTGCATTCGGCTGCGAGCCTCTGGCTCATTTGGTTCAGCAAAAGCCAAGTAGAGACAAACCCAGCAGGTCTGCTGCTCTCCTGCACACCCCGAAAGCCTCGGACCTGAACACCAGTGGGACAGCACCGGGTGAGCTGCAATTAAGCAACTCGTCTTTAGTTTGAGCAACTGGAATAATTAGGCCCTCGGGTTGGACCAGCGCCTAGGAAAAGCTCAAATATGACTCAGCTTCTTACAGTTCAGACACAGTCTTCCTCTAAACACAAATACACACAAAACACCAGTGAGCCAGCTCCCGGGAGAGCGTGCAGGAACCACTGTTGTTGCTGTCGAAATGAGCTGCAAAACAAGAAAGCGATATATCACGTTACAGCTAATATGTTACACGGAGGTAAATTACAACCCGCAGCATGTTTCCCTGAGCATAGCTGGCTCCTTTTAGCAGTCTTTTACCCAAAGGTTTTCCTTTATACCAAGATGTTTGCTTTTCAAAGAGATATTATCCCAGATTAAAAACCCCACAAAAAATAAAATAAAAAAGCAGGTGATGATTAAGCTACAGACTCAGACAAAATGTGCAGCTGCGAGATAACGTAACATCTCAGGGGCACATTGCTGCATCCCTCCAACAACCCAGGAAACATGTTATCACTCAGAAACACAACCTGCGCACAGGCTTTGTAATTACACCCCTGCAACAAACACAAACAAAAGCAGCCTCCAAAAAAGCCTTTACAAAGTATAATGTGTAGCTCAAAGGAGAAAGTGGGGGTTAAACTACACCTCCCCGGGCTTCTTCCTTGAAGGAGGGATTTTACTTTTCCCCCTACCCTTACAATACTCTGGTATCTTTCATCTATTTACAGCTCAGATATAAAGAATCAGAATGACTCTGTTTATTAACTTTTAATCTCTCACTACATACTTTGTGTTCACCGTGTTGTTGTACATACGACGTTACAACAAAGCTAAGACCAAGAAGCGGCTAATGAGTCTTCAGAAGCAGTTTGTTCCAGTCTGAAAACTACAAAACACCAACAGGTTTTGATCGTGTCTGTGTAACTAGTCCATGGTCTACCTGAAGGGCGAATAACAGCCGGCGTGCGCAGGCTATGAAGTTCTCACCTCTCTCCCTCAGACTAATTTTAAAACTTGAAGTTGACTTGGACGTCCCAGGTGTCCTTTAATAGTTGGATGGGGAACATGCTTTGTTCTTCAATTAACCATACAAGCTGTATTTTCTCTTCACATCTGTGTAAAGTGCTCCCTGACAAACCCTACACAGACCTCCTTTCCCTCAGCCATGGACTCTGATAAGCCCTCAGCAACCTCCCCAGAAGCTGCTTCTGGTAACCAGCATGCAACAGAGCTCCTGGGTTTGAGCCACTACTCTTGGAAGGTCAGTCCTCTTTGACGTGTATAAAACTAAGCCCCTAAAGGCTTTGCCCAGGCTGCAATGACAAGCCATACATCCATAGAAACTGTCCCTGGAACACACAGAGCTGCTTACAAAGATGCTAAAGTAATTCCTTCTCTCGTTCAACCACTGCCAAAATCATGCCCACAAAAGCCCATCCCTCTGCTCGACACCAGTGCTTGATCCTCCAGGATGCATCTCTAAATCTTAGAGCTCATGAGAAACTGTTTTCCTGTAATTATTTTCCTGTAGTAGCCAAATCTATATATTACGACGAGTTTGTTTGTAATATCCGAAGCATCAGCTATATGATGTTGCTATTGCTGCTCGCGATTATTTCCTACCATTAGTGGGAACTATATGACAATGTTATTGCCATCAATAACTCTTTGCTGTCATCGAAGCTCCTTGACGACGCAGAGTGAATGCACAGGTCCCAGAGATATGTTCTGGTCTGTATCATTTCTTTTACATGAGAAAACTAGATTATTACACGCTTGGGAGGAGCTCTCCATAAACATCTGCCAAGTTACCTCATTATCTTCCTTCAAATCCCTCCTTAAAAATCTCATTTGTCATGACACCTACAAAGACTCAACAGCCCGGTACTGACGTTACTAACTAACCCAACCAGCTAATAGCATCGCCTTGTTCCCTACA
>NW_009692648.1:111864-136529 GCF_000703405.1 Apaloderma vittatum
CTTCCATCGCAGGTTCGAGGACAGAGCCACCGTGGTGTTCAGGGGCTGTACGACCCCTAGCCCAACGCCAGCCCATCTCTAGGGACCCTGGAAGCTCACGATCCCAATGCAACCTCTTGGTGGGATGCAGAGCACACGTTCCCTACCTGTGGAAGGAGACTGGGATTTTCCCACCCCCTGCACGTGACAGATGTTTGTCCCTTCAGTTAAGGTCATCTCCCTGAATCCGCCTCCCTGGTGAGGTGGGTGCCACAGGGCACCCCAATGCAACCCAGGCAGCTCCGTGAGCCTGGAAAACCAGGCACAACTTGGAAATCCCAGAGCTGAAAGTGACCGAACCTACCACTAGCTTTGGCCACTCATCCCACTGCCCTGCCAACACCCTGCCACCAGCCAGCCCCACCACCAGCACCGGCCCTGCCCTCGCAGCAGACTCCCAGGGCAGACATTGCAATTTCAGCGGCGGATAAAGAGGTTTCATTTGGCATCCTCGCTGCCAGCTGCAGGCTCAGCTTATTGGGGGAGGGCAGCGATGCTCTTTGCAGGGACTCGTTTCATCGCCCTGTGCCTTTCAACAGTGTCTCCAGAGTACTTGTCTCAGTAGTAGCCTCAGTGCTGCCTACTCAGTGATGGGGTGGAGGCTGTTTAGACACATGTTTCTTTGTGTGTGGCACTGGGTAAAGAAGCTCAATAATTATTACCAATGGGTTTTCTTTTAAAGACTGTTCTCTTCACCCCATTGATATGGTAAAAATTGGAGAAACAGAATCTCATTTTGGTACTTTGAACCCTCTAAGTACTGGGCAATGCTAAATACTGCAGTGACAGATCACCTGCACTTTCTGTGATTTCCATCAGCTGAGAAGCTGCCCTCCTGTTTCTTTCACCAATAATTATAATTCATCAGCTTTCTATGGTGCTCATTACTGTGGTATTTGAGTGCCTATTTTTACAGGCTTGAGCAGCTTGCTGTACACCATCTCATCTGACTGCAGACAGATGAGCAACCTCTCAGGCTCCCTCTGGAAATGAGCTCTCCACATCCCACACCCTCCCTGTTCTTCCCTTCTGATCACAGCATATGTCTATTATATTTAAAACATTATTAAAAGCATACAGCACAAATAAAGAAGGCAGTAATCAAAGTAACTAGTCGTTGTTCTTCATTAAGATTTTAACTGCCCTAACAAAATTATCCAGCTGTGTATTGCAAAAAACCCAAACAAATTAAACTGAAAAAAAAGGCCCCCAAAAAACAACCTTGGAAGAATCAGAGCCTGAAAATGCTTCCACATTAAATCACGTCAAGGGTTAGGGCTGCGACAGGCACTAAATTGGTTCTGTTTAGCTCAAACCAGGACAAATCACCGCCTGCAGCTTTCGGTTATCAAAGGCCAGAGGGGAAGACATCGCAACACTGACTGAGGGCAAGTTGAACCAAAGGACACACGGGTGTAACGCGGGAAACCCAACACCCCCCTTGGTGTTTTGTCACCCCCTGACTTGAGTGGGTCAGGTGTGCCTGTTTCCTCTTCTTCCTCTTTACTTATCCTTTTCATATAAAAATCAAAATACAAGTGGAACGAGGGCCTCTACAGGGTCCCAGCTGTTTATAAAACCTGGGATATCATTTTACAGTGAGGGAAACCGAGGCACACATCGAGAAAACATTCATTTACACCACCGCAAGGGGCCAAAGCAGAAGAGCTCACTAGGCCCCAGGCTCTTCTGCCTCAACTTCTTGGTAAATTTTTAAAGATGCATCTTTGCAACAACCAAAGTGTTAGTATTAGAAACAAGGGTACACCTGAAACCAGAACTTCTAAATGCTACTGTGAAGAGACAGGGAGGACGGCTTTCTGGTTTCCTTTAGCCTTCTGCTACACTTTCAATCAACAGTTATCTCAGATTTTAACTTTGGTTCCGCTCCTGTTCTTTTTTAGCTACAGAAGCTGGAGAAAACTGGTGTGCCAGCCAGTGCACCCACCACCTCACACCATGTGCCTCTCGCTCCCAAAGCAGCACAACTCCTCCACAAGAGTTTAAGAAAATGAACACCCTCCTGATGTTTTCCAAATCCAGGATCCCAGCGCTGCTAACCTTCATCACTGTTGTCGTCCACGAGGATGATCTCCTTCAGGAGGTGAGCTGGCGTATGATTAACAGCGCTGTGCACCGACCGCAGGATAACGGAGAGCGCTTCGTTCACGAAGATGAAGATGATGGAGATCTGGGGTAGGTCCTTGCTGTATTTCAGCTCTTTGCACCTGCAGCACAAAGGGCAGAGAGAGAGGCGGGGTTAGCAGAGCAGCACGTCGAGTCGGGCACAGATTTAATACGCAGTGTAAGATGGCAGCTGACACCTCACAGCTCTGCACAGCCTTGTGTTAGACCTGTCCACACCCAATTTCAGCAGTGCTGTCTAGGAAGAGATAGTAGCAACAGAGAGTATCCTCTGGGCTCAGAGTGCACCAAGGGCAGGGTGCAAATCCAGAATTCTCTTAACTGAGGCTGTGTTTGCACATCCGTGTACCTACGCCTGTGGGCGCGTAATGAAAAGCAGCCTCCAGAAGAGAGAAAATAGCTTTACCATTTAAAGTGAAACTCCACATTCCTGGTCTGGTTTAAGATTAATAGTTGCTCAGAAATGAGCCTTGCTCCTAATCGGCACTTGTGAATTTTCTTCCCATTTGCTATGGAACGAAATGAATATGAAATGACCCTCAGTTAAATAGTCTTAACAAATGATTTAGCTCTCTTTGCAGATACTTTTTAATAAATTCCTGTCTCTGAAGCATCCCAACAGAGCACAGCCATGTGCTGGGGTCTTTGTACTTCACAGCCAAGCAAAAACTTTCTACCAGCTCCCTGGGTTTCAGGAGTAATTGCTTAGCCCGAGATGGTTCGTGGTTGGGTGTCTGCTTAGACACATTTCTGTGCATCAGAGAGGGATTGAAATGAAAGGAGCTCCCAGGTCACCTATCAGCCAGCTCCATCCCTGGCACGCAACAGCTTCATGTTAGGCAGATACACCAGATCTCAAGGTCAAGGACACTCAGGGAACACAACCAGGGCAGCTCTGAGTGGAAGAGGTCCTCCAGGTAACCCACAGCTCCCCACGGAGCACACATCGTTCCCTAGCACATCAGACGTTGTCTTAATGCCACACTTGATCCTAATCAGAAATCTAATCTTAATAAAGTCTTTGCAGAAAGCAAGCAGGTGATCTTTAGCCACTTCAAAGGATTTAATCAAACTCTCAGCTCGCCCTACCATAAATATGTGCAAGGGAAGAAGAAAACCAGCCTCCCTGCTCCCTCTCTGCATTCATGACAGATTAGACATGCAACATTAGCAGTGTTCGCAGAATTACAAAGACCGTTTACCAAGTAAATCCTGCCCAGATAAGCAAAGAAAGACCAAATGCAGGAACGACACGGCGTCGCTTCAAGCTCACTGACTCCCCAACAATGACTCCTTATTTAATTGTACTGGATGTTTCTTAGGCAACAGCAGGCATTCTTCAGACTCCAAAATGAGTCTTGGGAGACAAAGATTTTCACAGAAACACAGTTCTGTATGAATCTTCTTTAGTTTAACAAGTATGCTGGATAAAAACAAGGTTGTATTCCTTGATTTAACTATTGCCTGCCCTAAAGCAAGCCAAGCTCTCTATAACATGGGAAGATCTCTCTTTAAATTGGATGAGCTAGTCATAACGGGGTAAAGTGGCAATTTACCCTGAAATCCTGTCACGAAAGTCAAACTAAACTGACTCTGAGATTAAAAACCTGCTTCTGATATATGTCGGTACCTGCTAAGTTGAAGAAGTGGTGGTCACAGGACCAAGAGTATTTCCTTTTAATCACTGCGCACCTTTGGGCAGCCTTCCCCCAGGGCACGCTTCAAGGGGATAAAGAGCTCAGTTTGTGATCAAAGAGGTTTGGAGGAAAATCCAGACCAAACCCTTTGAGGTTCATCTCCTGCTCATTCGCATTCACCCTGCACCACTCTTATCATGGCTCTCCTTCCACAATTGCTGAGGACAGGAGAAAAAAAGATACAGGGAGAAGAGATAAGTCCAGGGAAGCAGTGGGCACGTCAAATACCCACATTGTTCCTATGTACAAAGCCACAATTCTCCAAAGGCGGGCGGGCAGAGGTTTTGCATAAACACCCTGCTCTCCAGCGGCTTTGGTTGCAACCACAAGAGCGCAGAAGGCAGCAATTTAAAATCAAACTAACAGCAGATTTGCCCATTTTCCTCATGAGAGGTCTCTTAGTTGCCAGCACAAAAAGCAGCTGGGTTGAGCAGCCACATGCTATCGGACTTCAGCCCCCTGGTCTCCACTGCAGCGGCTTGTTATTGACAAGCTGATGTGTCAACAAATATTTGTGCATGTGTGCAGGAAAACGCTCGGTGCTTCTGGGCTCTCTTGGGGCCAGTGAGGGGAAAAAGCAAAAAAACAAATGCTTGATCTCAAACGTAATTAGAAGGGCCAGCAGAGAACTTGTTACCAACAGCGGTACATGAGATGGGCAGCGGTGGGGTTTCGGTTGGTCGGTGGTTTGGTTTATTTTCTTCTAATAATTTTAAAAAGAAACAGTCCTGATCCAGAGTCTGTGGTTGAGCCTTTTGTTCAGACCATTTACAAGCAGAGGCACAGAGTGTTCACTGTTTTACTCCTTGACACATGTAGGACAGTCCTTTAGGCAGGATTTACTGCCTCACAGCAGGTTGGGACGCCACTGCTCCTGCCCACAGACAGCAGGCAAGGAGCCCATCGCCGGGACCTAGAGAGCTCTGTCCTCCATCTCCACCCTCCCATACCTCCCATGTACCTTTCCAACCATAAGGGGCTGCATTTTCTGCGTAAGGTGGGAAGACGCATAATGTGAAATTTCTGCCCCCTTCAGTTTTTCAAGCACAACCCACAGGAAGGGCACAGAAAAGCTGGCACCAACGCCAAGGCCCTGCAGGAGCAGTGACAAGAGGTTCAGGGAGATGTTCCAAGCTATCAAACCACACCTGAGACACATTTTGCCTCTCTGGCCACAGCAGCCAACCTCAGGGAAGAAAGCATGTGGCTGCTTGCCAGACAGTACGTTCAAAATTCAGATCCCATGCCAAAATATTTCTAGATTCAGGATTCAAGTCTCACTAATTATCTAAAAGGGTCAGAACTGGAATCTAGCACAGCTGTTAAGTCCTCAGCCCAGACCGTGGGCTGGTCTCTTTAGGGATTAGCAATTAATAAGATAAATGTCACATTTGAGAAGGTTCTCAGGGGGACCGAGGCTAAGCAGCACAGGGGAGACAAGAGAAGCTCTAGGAATAAACCTGTTATTCTGAGATTTTTCCCAAGCTTTTCTAGAACTTGAATTAACACCAAAGCAAATCCATTTCTCACATAGGCTGGATAATGTTTGCAGCTCCTCACATCTCCTAGGAGGAGGACATCAGGTTTTACATCTAAAGTTCATCATTACCAAAAAGCCATTTCAGAAACTTTTCCTCAGCTCTTATCAGGTGCTCGTCACCGCACATCTGCACGTGGCCCCAAGGCAGAGGCACTGTGCCACTTCACAAAAGGGCAACACCCGGCCTCCTACATCCAAAAATAATTCTGCCTGGAGAAAACACAAGCAGGCTGCAGTTGATCCCTCTCAATCCCTTCCTTGCTAGACGAGAAACGCTTGGCTGGTACAGCAGAGAACATCACTTGCCAATAACTCTAAACTAATTAGCGCAGGTTAGACTGACATTTTCTCCACTAAATCCTGCTCTCTTTGGTTACGTGTAGGCTGGCACCTGCTTGCAGGACTTATATCAAAATATTGCGAATCGATAGCGAAAAGAAACAGATCCCTTATAGCTTTGTCTCTCATTTAGATCAATGGGATATTGGAGTAAGATGCATTTTATGTCCCATTAAATCACGCTTGATTACGTCCCATTAAATCATGCTCACAAAACTCTTCAACTTTTGAGCAGCTTGGGCAAGCCGCCTAACATATGGCTTTTGGTTTAATTTAAAGATCCTGTTTTCATTGAGAAGTTGTCCCAAAACAGGGGAGAAAGGGGGTTTATTCTGTGCTTGGTCCAGGCTCCCCATTCACCCCACAAAGGGAACCAGGGAGGTGGATGGGTGCAGGGGTCATGGCACTGTTGGACCTGTATTTTACATGAAGCCGAAGTCTGCAATCAGAAGAATGTGCAAGGACACACAAGAAATAAAATAAGTTTAGGGAGGACATTTTTTGCACTGTGAATATGCTGCAGTTACTGCGTTATGTAAGAAGCCATTCAGAAATAAATGACGGATGAGAAGGGGAGATGGGAGAAGGGGAAATATGGCTGAGTTTATGCTGAACAGTTTGGCATACATCAGGCTGTATTAATCAAGGCAGCCAGTTTCAAAACACACTAAAAAAAAAAATAAAAATCAAGTTTTGCTGCTACGTATGTTGGTCTGCTGCAGGAGCCTGCCTTTGAATCCTCCGATCATTTGTTTTATGCTCACCACACAGCTGTAAATCTACTCTTCAGTGCAGCAAGAAAGATTAGGATGTTTATTGGCTGTCTCAGTAACAGAAAAGGGATATCATATCATTCACTGCTTCACGATCGCACGGCAGAAAAATAACCTGGAATCATGGCAAGCACTCCTGGAGCACTAAGAGGCCACAAAAACTGCAAGTAACCTTTAAAAACCACTTCTTCCTGCTCAGTGATTTAACATGATCCACGTTATTACTCGATTAATACACATCAACTGTCTTCTGGGGTGCAAAGCTATTTTCAACAACCACCCAGAATGACACGGTCCAGTATCAGGCAACTGTGCACGAAACTCAGATGGTTCCTACACCTTCGCCACCCCATTACAAGTCATTTATCAGCACTAATTGGTGCAGCTTGTCAACAACCTGCAACATGGACTGTTCCAGGACAGAACAGGCACCCACTTGGCTGATTCTTCAGCTCTAAATCAAACCATGCTTGTGCAGAGCTGATGGTGGACTCCTATGTCAATGGTGTGACTTGATAGAGTGTGTATAGAGCATCTTCTCCTAGGGGTGACAGCTGCTGTCAGGCAGCGCCTTTCACAAATGAACAATTTAATGGAAGAGATGATAATGCACGATATACTTTCAAAGTCCATAACCATGCAAAACTACTGTTATCTCATACTCCTGCAAAAATCAGCCACAGTGTTCAAGTATTAGTCCAGAGAGGAGCTGAACAGACCAGATGTGCAGCTTGCTTTGCTCCCCAGGTCACAAAGCAGAAATACTGCTCATACCGAGAGATCTGGTAATCACTAATCCTAGATGCTGTATCAAAGATTATATTCATCACTGGCTCTAGAAATTATCTTCCATCTTTCACAATACGCCTCATTAAGGCCATCCACTCCTGATGGCACACACATCTATTTTGCACAGAACATCAAATCTTCAAGACCTTCACCTTTTTCCTAATTTGTGCCTCTTGTACTGCCTCCTTCCCCCAAACTCCAACATAAATATGCCTACTAAAGTTTCAAGTGGAGATTAAATATCATTAAGCAGAAAGTATAGCTGTCCTCATTTCCAGTGAGGAGGCAGAAATCCATAAATTTGAAAAGCCTGCTTTGCCGAGATATGCCCTGGTTTTCAAAACTGTCCAATGTTTTAAAGGTAGTACTTGGATCTAGATAAAAAACAAGCTTCAACAGGCTATCTGAAAATGATCCATCAGTAACTTGATTTTCCTAGTGATATATTTCTGATAAATCACTCCTAATGCCTATTATCCAGCCTGGAGCCCTCTGCAGCCATCTCTCCAACTGAGGGATGGGGGTGCAGGAACACGCAGAGGCTGTCTGTCAGGATGCAAAGACAGACGAACTGTCAGGAGTATTGGGTGGCAAAGAGTTATTAGAAAACCACTGCTGAAAGAAAAGTATCTGCTCCCACAGACTCCGAACACTGCTGTTGTCTTTAAATGATGTTTTTACCTCGTCCACATACACAACATCCTCGTTTGGAAAGAAAGAAGGCATCTCTGCTCAGTAATCCACAAAACATGGGAGATTTTTTCATTCAATAACCAAGAAGAGCTAGCAAAACTTTTTATAGGCTGTGCGCAGTAGCAAAAGGCACTAGCAAGCTGAAAATCCCCCAAACATGAAGTCCCACTCTATAAAATGGCATTAGGTAAGACCAATTCCTTCTCATTTCAAACATCAGTGCAAGGTAATTGTTATGAGAATGCAGCACATTTATCCAAGGCTCAAACGTGGTGCAGGCTTTAAGTTTCCCACTTCTACCAATGCAGGAACCATCAGTACTTGACAGCTGAAGATGTGATGAAGAATAACTGTCCAAAAGTTAATTACTGGCAGACCAGGAACACAGAAGTCTACTGTTAAACCTTGGTATCACGTTAGAGTAAGATTTTCTTACTTTCCTTGCTAACGTTCAGCCCTCCCTGGCTCACCTATCGCTTTGTGTCCCTTCTCCAGCATGAAGCCACTAAGATTTCCCCATCCCTGTAAGAAAATATACAAAGGATGCCGTGTGAAGTATCCCTGTTATGAGCAGGAGGGCCAGGCTCTACTCTGGATGGCTGTCAAATGTGAAAAATACACACAGGAGAAAAGGTGAACAAAATAACAGTAGGTTGCTTTTTTGCAGCCATCGGAACAACTTAACTGCTCTGACTAATGTAAGGATTAGGCAGCACCGTATGAGGTAATTTTTGGAAGCACACAGCACTGTGTTATAGCTAGGAAAGACTCTGATGGCCATGCGTAGGTATTGGACCCACTGCTTCTGCTGCCACATGGCAGAGGGTCTCAGGAGCCGTTCTCTGTGGTAGCTTTGAGGGTGCTCAGGCTGATTGATGACCAGTGTATCTATTTAATAGCTACATTGTCATTAGCTTTGACACTACACCATAACTCATCTTTGCAGAAATGCCCTTTAGGGCTGTTCAAGACACAATTCTCCCACACTGCATGAAGGTGACATCCTTTCTACATGTCCTTCTGTAATGCCAGCAGCAGGTACCGACACAGAGGAGGTTGAACACTCATGGTGTGCAGAATGCCTCAAGTCTTTAGGGCTCTGCGTTGCTCCCACATCCTATCAAGATAGGTTATATCGCTACTATTAGTAGTTTTTTGTGTGTGGTGTGACCAGCATTAATAAACTCATAAACTGGGCAGAGAGAAATAGTTAGGCATGGAAATCTGTGCCCGTTGTATGGTGGCACAAAACAGACAGGGGAACCCAGATCCTATGTGCCTGTAGAAGAAGACAGGGTAGGAAAAGAATTTGGTGGTTCTGATTATGGAGACCACACTCCTTCATAAAGGAAGATCCATGGGTTGTTGTGCTTTGAACCCAGGATATCGGTTTTCAAAGATTTCCTCCTCTCCTAAATACTAGAGTGGCTTGTTTTCCCTCCCACACACACCTTTCTTATTTCTAATTCTGAGCACCCAGTAGTTCCCCAATCTGGCTCCTGACTTACAGTTATTAATCACTTCTGTGCTGGCCATCACACAAAATGAATCCAGCTAACGTGCTTATCAGGAGCTTATCCCTTCCTGACATTTCGTTCTTGTATAAAGCTTGAGGGTTTGAATATTTAAATAGGTAAATACTCTTTTGATTAGTAGAATAAATGATTCTTGCTACTTACTGTCCTTAAAAACACTACAGGCATCATGAAAGTGCTCAACCATGTTGGCACAGCTTTTACAGGATTTTGTAGATTTTTCCCATAAAATGTGGTTCAGCGGCAGAGAGTTCAACTTAACAAGCTCATACATTTTTAAATGCCTTTCCTACAATGATATATGGAGCTGCAACATTAATGCTAAGGGTGAGTAAGAGACAACTTAGAATTTCTGCACATTAAGAGGAATTCTTCCCTAAATTACTATTATATAGATTACAGTTTCACTAAGCTCTTATAAAGGCAAGCTAGAGCAAACATTGTCTTGCAACTCAAAGAATTACCAATACATCTCTGGAGCCTCAGCTCTGAGCCTTCAGTTCCCAAATCCACACTTTCAGAGTGCTCCTCAAATACAACGTACCAAAAATTTCACCCTGGGACAGAGACACAGCAACAGGACTCTTTTGGTGGATCAGGGTCCCAAGAGCAGGTTAAGACAGTGTGGTTAATGACCCCACAGCCAGCCTATGGGTGCTTGTCACCAGGAACATACTCTTCAGGATAGTGCAAGTAGTGATGTCCATTGGATTTGCTGCCTGCATAGAGCCCTCTCGCTGTTTGCCTGCTCCTCATCAGTCCCACAGTGACAAAGTGCACCGTGACACGGCAGGCTAGGCACAGATCAGTGCCTTTGTGCTGCAGGACCACGCTGAGAGGAGGTGAACATGCCTCCCCCAGGGCCACACCTGGACACCACGGACATCTGCAGCAGAGCTGGGGACTCTCAGGTTGTCAAGAGTCTTCAGAAGGAGGAGGCTGTTCTCCCCTTAACTAAGGCGTTGGTGATTTAAGCACCACACAACGTTGTTCGAAGTTAACATTGCTTCAAATGGAGGAATGCAGAAGTTAAGTGGTCGACCCCAAGGTCACAGGGGGTCAAGCAGGCCTCAGGAACAAAATCCACAGGTGCTGCTGCAATGGCTCTGCCAGTCTGTTGGCTTATCTGTCATCCCAGGTAAAGCGCATCTGACAGGGAGACAATTCAGGAGCATTTTTTTGTCCATTTGCTTTAAAACAGTCCCCTCCAAACAGAGCTGAATGATGTCAGAATAGGCACAGACCAAAGGAACATGCTTTGAAAATGGCTGCAGCATTTTGCAGAGACAGGAATCAGCGCATTAAAGCACGAAGGACCCTCACCTCCTGTGCCGTGCAGATCCCGAACTATCGGGCTGTGACGCAGGGTCTGCTCTCAGCTTCATCGCCAAAATGCTGAGCGGCCTCGTGTTTCCACCCAGGAAAGGTCTGGCACCGCACCAGCCAGTGCCGTGGAGCCGAGGAACACTGACTCTGCTACGCAGGGGCAACCAAATTCTCAACAGCTACAAGCTTGGAAGCGCTCAGAGATCACAGGCTTTAACATAAAATTGTAAAATAACAGTGTATGTTTTGATATTCTCTATTAGAGGTGCCAACTTAACTTGCGTAGCCTATCGTGTAGGCATAATACTGGATGTGGCTAATTAAGGGACATCTAGTCTAAAGTAGAAGTCAAAGCTCGCTTCAAGGTCGACAAGGAGACACTGCCACTGCCAAAGGACAATTTATTCCATCCCTCTAACCAAGGTATAAGTATATCACTGTCTGGTACAAGAGACTGACACAGCTGTTTTTTGGGGTAGGTGGAAATGCCTTTTTTCTTCCTTGATCACGGGCAGACTAGACCAAACTTTCAGTTAGGTACGTCCAGAGAAGTGAGCCCTTACTCTCCCGCGAGAGCCTCCCAGGCCAGTGACTTCAGGGTGGCAATCACACCAGCAAGCTACCAACAAGTTCATAGCTCTGCTCAGGTAGGTTCGTACAAACCTCATCACTGCTGTTAAGCCTTACCTGCCAAATTTAAAATTAAATTCATGGTATATAGCTTTACCATAGGAGCATCTTACTAGAATAGATCTCATGGGAATTCAGAATTTTGACATCCCCAGTACGTACTTAGGGCCATGAATAAGAAAAGTGGCCAACGCTTGTGCTGCCTGGCACACAGGGTGGAACGATGCCATTGCTGGAACAGCGAGTATAAAAATGATGGACTTAAAAGGCACAACGGATTTTTAGAAATAGCTCTTCTCTTTTGTAATAACAGATCCACTCTGTTGACGGGTTTATGGACTGGGAAGATGAAGAGGTTTTTAAATCTTTTCTGTTATGTACAGAAATCACTGTATAAGTTTACTTAACCTCTGTCAGAATTAGATCAGCCTCAGCAGAGAGCTGCTGCTCAGCCCTGTCTGGCAAATGTCTGCACAGTGGAAATCACACAAGGAGAACTTTGCAACCCAGCCACACATCCACGCAGCATGGGCTGCTCACCACTGGGTCGGAGATATGTCCTGCTTTGTTTGGAAGAGGAAAAAAAAAAAAAGGGTGGGGAACAAAAAGGGTCAAAAAAAAATAGAGGATGAGGCTGATTTTGATTTGCATTTCTATTCGTAATTCCAATTTGAGCTACTAGTTAACTGAATGCAATTAACTGGCTATAAGTCCCCATGCTCCCTTAACTGGTAAGGGACGTTAAGCATGGACAGGTTAATAAGCTTGAAGACCACATAAGGAGGTAGACATAGAGTTCAAAAGCAAGGACTGGCCACACCATCTGTACTCTGGTTTTTCATGCAACTTTCTTTTCCTGGCGCAATAAATGCAAACGGCCAAGCATTTGCTCCAATATCCCAGAAGTTTTTCTTTATTCCACAACTGAAGATTCACGTCACCACTGCTATTCTATGGCTAAATTTGCTATTCTGTGGCTTTTCTGCTGTTACAGGTTGCATTTTCCCTCTCTGCCAAAAGAAAATTCAAGAGAGACAAAACTGGGAGACAAAGCTAACCAACTCAGAGCCAGGGCATAGATGAAGAAAGGTCACCCAGTTGACCTCAATGCAAAACAGGAACACCATTTACATACCTACTAGGTAACTCAGAAAGGGATCCAACCCAACACGGCCAGTCAAACAAGAGCTCAACTGCTACTGCATTAAGAAAAAGCTGGCAACATACTGCCCACCAAGGGGAAAAAAATAAAAATAAAAAACCCAACCACAAAACCAACCAACCAACAACAAAAAAAAAGAAACACCATAAACCACACATCACTGTTCTGTAATTTTTAGGGATGAGCTGCTGATGGCCCATGAGTTGGATATCCTATCTTTTTTGTTCTGCCTATTCAACGTCTGCCTTTATCTGCAGAGATCCAAATGACAACACATACACAGCTACCCAGCACAGACACTTCAGATAAAGTCTTTTACTATTACTTAACCCCAGAGAATATGATTTAAGTCTATAGATTTGTTTGCTGCTGTAAGAGAGACACTTAACAGGAGTATCCAAAGCCTAACAGATTTGACGTCAGCTCCTTTCTCAATCTGCCACTGCCACCACCAGCCCCGAGAGGGGACAGAGACATGCCGCAGCCTCAGGCTGCAAGGACAGACTGCCTTATGAGATGCATTTTTAGGCAGCACTGGCCAAAATATACTTCATGTGAGCAGACATAAAGCACAAACAGCAAACACGCCGGGAAATACACTGACGCGTGGTCTGTACCTTCCCACAACAATATCTGCCATCTCCCTATGCACCCCAGAGGTGTGGATATACATCCCAAATCCAGGGATGTATATCCAGGGAATATACAGGAAAGGGAGGAAATATATACAGCAGGGAAATTCAGGAGTCTTCTCCCCTTTCCTCCTCACCCTGTGAATGCCATCTGACTTTTACCCATTCACCACAAGACCTAACAGAAAATCTTCTCCCACCTGCACAGCCAACTTAACACATTAATAGACAGCCAAGATTTGGCTTTTCTCTCCTGCCTGCAGCCAGTAGCTATTCACAGACCTCCCTCCTGGCCCAGCACACGCTCTGCTTTGCCACAGAAAATCAATACGCGCTTTGTATTAGTGCAGCTGAAAACCTGGGAGGTATATTCTTATATATCAATGGTTTACTGATTAGACTGAATGATTCACTAGTGACTGGGCTGCAAAGAACCGTGGCTGAAATACAATTTGTTATAAATCATGTTACAATCTTCTGCTGTCTACACACACGGAGCGCGTGTGCGCACACACAGGCAGGTTCCAGCTTGCTCGAGTTTCCTTAATCCAGCATCGTGGACGGTGTTCTCAGCTGTCACTTACATACCTGTACTGCTTCTTGACTTTATATCTCAGTAGGAAAAACCTTGCATATCCTTTGGAACTGGTGACAAGTATTTCCACAGACTAAAGCTATTGATTCAAACAAGCTTCATTCATGTTCTCCTCACAAAAACAAAGCTTCACCAGGAAATGAATCGATCTTCATTTGGCTTTTGTAAAGATTATGAATAAGCATAAAAGAAAGGGTGTGTTCAGACTGCTATTCACATTGCCACTTCCTAATCATGCTCCATTCACTGATTGCTTATTTTAGTTTGTATGTTGCTGATTCGGTTGTACACGTCTTCTTGCAAAAGAGATTATCAATATTAAATCAATTGTGTCTACCCTACGAAGTACACAAGAAAGCAAACCACGTTCTGTCAGCCAGCATCTTAAAACATCTAAAGTTGTCTGGTACAGTTCAGTGTTTATAGATTCAGAGCACAAGATTCTCATAACCTGTTTCTGATCATTAAAGCTCTAAAACTTCCCACATTTCCCCAAGAAACCTGACTTTAAAGCACCTACCTTATTTACCAGCAACTATTTTTCAGAAATGTTATGCTGTGTATTTTAGAATCAGGGTACCAAAAACATGCATTACAATTTAAATATTTAGGGATACACAGGCAGTTCTAAACGCATATCACTTACTCAGCAAGTTCTAACAAGAAATTACTTACAAAGTTGTAAAAACAGAAAGTGCACAACAGGATTTATTTTTAGGAGAGGCTCTCATAATAAAGTTATTAGGTTTAGATAGATCTAAGGGACATAAAAGCCGGAGCAATTACGAGTGTCACATCCACTTACCCATCTCTCCCCCATGCACGTGAGCTATTTCACACATATGAAGAAAAAAAGTCCTTGAGTTCTCCTCAGGCTAGGATTTATTGAACAGGCACAATTTGGGGATAGTGGTGAGGAGAAGGAAAAAAATTCAGTAAAGAACTCTAAAACTGTTTCAAAGGATTCGTGATTTATGGTTGACTTTGAAATAGGCCATCAACTGTGGGACAAGCTCACCCAGCGCTCTGGCCACTCGCCCACCCGGCCACACGTGGCACCCGAGAGCAACAACCTGCTGGCCGAGCGGCCAACACTCCAGACTGCTGGAAACCTAAATAAATTACTTCAGGACCAATGAGGTCAAGACACCAGTGTTTGACTCATGCCTCTGCCTGGTTTGGCTGTGAATTTCCAACCGATTTAAAAGCTCCTGTGGCAACAGAAAAGTTCTCTGCAATACGTGGAGGCAGACTGGCGCCACAAACACACAAGCTTTGATTTCTTTGGAAGGCAACTTAAAAGAAGTGTACCCAAAGCTTAATTTCATTCATTTATTTTCCTAAGTATAGTTCAATCACAAGTATTTATGATAACGCGGGTATTTTTCAGCACTGGAGTTCAGAAGAGCACAAAATCAAATTGTTAAATTATACTAATCCCATCCTCTGCCGAAGCGTGCATTTAATTCTTATGTTTACATTAGTAAATGTTTTATAGCACACTTCACAGTTAGAAGCCTTCCCTGAAGCATCATGTTCCAAACTTAGAAGAATAGGGAATCATTTTGTAGTCAGGAAAGGAAAATTGACCATTAGTGGAATCTATTGCATGGGAAAAAAAGAAGGTGCCATGGATATAAATCCATGGTCACAGCATTTCAAGATCACACTATGCAGCATAAAGATAGTAAGAGAATCTCAGAACAGCCACTAAACAAATCCTAGAGTTAGTTTTCCCAAGGCCCTTTCTTACCGACTGGGTTTAAAGCAGCTATTGGGACTTCTAAGCACCAAAGGCTTCTGATACACTTCTGAATCCATCCACAGCAAGAGCAGTTGTCAAAGTACACTTGAACGACCTTCACTTCAAAAGAAAAGAAGAAAGAAAAAAAACCTGTCCTGTGTCCCTACCTAAATCCAGATTAGAAACAAAAATTAAATTAATAGAGGTGATTTTTCACGGCACTCAGCAGAGGCAACCCCACCTGCCTTCATGCACGTGCAAGGCACCACGCTGCTCTGAGACGCCCCAGTAGCATGTGTAAAAAATAATCAGGAAATACCAAGCACAGCTGAAAAAGCATGCCTTTGGAGACCTTACTTGCCCAGTTTTCAAGAAAAAGAATTATTGGGAGTCCAATAACAATCTCTCCGCACACACATATTGGTACGCACTGAGGAATAAAGATCAATACCAGCGTTTATTCAGTAGCACGTTGGTTTGTGTGTTAGTACTGGAAAAGCAATGCAGCAATAAAGCAGCTTTTTCATCACCCAGAAAGTCACCCGAAGTTGTGGCACCGTCCCTGGGAAGGGAGGCACCGCAGATGGCTTCCCCAGCACCAGGCAGCGCCCACAAGCACAACCCAGCACTTGTGGCTCTGCAGATCCAAGTGCCTTGATGATGCCTGAGAAAGAAAACCAAAATGGTTTCAGGTCTGAAGGGGGGTTTACAAGTATCTTCGTACCTCCGTAAACTTCAGAGCAGAGAAGGCATAGATTTGGCAAAACCTCAAGCGCTCCTTTGGAGAGGACCAGGAACACGTGCAGCCCGGCAGAATAAAACTGCCCAAAGCCACAGCGGGATCAGAGCTCAGGCAGGGTGGCACCCACAGATCGAAAACACCACAGAATCACAGGGTGTTGGGGGTTGGAAGGGACCTCTAGAGACCATCCAGTGCAACCCCTGCCAGAGCAGGGTCACCCCAAGCAGGTCACACAGGAACACATCCAGGCAGGGTTTGAATGTCTCCAGGGAAGGAGACTCCCTGACCTCTCCAGGCAGCCTGGGCCAGGGCTCCGGCACTCGCACAGGGGAAAAGATTTTCCTCATGTTTTTGTGAAATCTCCTGTGCTCCGGCTACCCAGCTCTGAATTGTAAAACTGATGTAGTTTCGGAGAGCCTTGTTCTGAGGCACGCTGCCTTTATGCCAGAGCTTTGACACTGATACACTCACTGCTTGATTTCTTTACCTGCTCTCCCTGAAAGTCTTCAGGTGGCATCTTTCAAAGTATCAGAAAATATTACTTTTCCTTTTTTATGGCTAAAGCCATAAAAAGCCAAGGGCAAGAGTGGTTTTCACACAACACTGGATCAGACCCACAACTATCTAGTAGAAGAGAAGATTCACAACTAGTTCTGACTTTTTCCTAGAGATGAAAGTATCTTTTAATACACTCCCACATGCTATTCAAATAGAATTGTACATCTGAAACAGTCGTTTCTTTTTACTCTTACACTGTTCTTGGTTCCTCGCTACTTTTCCCCTCAGTTACTTAATGAAATAAAACCTCATCTTTCTATCGTTTTCTTGCTATTGTGTTTGTATATAGGATCGCAGAAAACCAAAACAAAAAACTCTGTGCAAAAGGTAAAATTACATATTGTGAATGCAAGAAAGCTCTTTTGACTTCCTTTGTTTGCAATAAACAGCAATAACTAGAAATAAACAGTCGTAAAACCCTATTTCCCAGCAAATATCACCAGCATAATTCAAGTACTTTGTTTTTGTCTTCTTAAGCGCTGTCCTTTTCAGACTCATTTCATCAAGCCTGGCTAAACACCCTAGGGCAGGACATGATTAAGTAACTGGCGTAATATCACAAACGTACAACTCCAGGAATGTTCCAGCTACTCAAAACTTGATGGAACCACCAGTAAAGAGCTCTCTCACTTGCTGCAATAATATTTGCAGATCTTAGTCACGACTACCAAAACAGAATACGCTCCTTTGGGCAGGGGGGGAAGGCAAAAAGCATTTTGCTTCAAGCACAGTTCGGAGGAGGCTGTATGCCTCCTTCTTTTGGGGCAGAAGCAAGATGCTAAGAGAAACGTGATGCCAGGAGTACGCAGCAACAGCACCCAGGGCAGGCTCCTGCCCGAGTCGCCGAATGTGCTGAGAATGTCTCTCATTTCAGTATCTTGGCACAAGAGAAAACAGAGACAGAGGCACCTGCAAAGCCACGTCTTTTTAGTTGTTTCCACCCTAGAAGAGATTTCCTCTTCCTCACAAGAAAAGAAACGAACATAGTAGCACATGAAGATTTCTGGAGCCCCGTCAGGGCCAACCACAGAGTGCAGGTGGAGCCTCAGAACACAAAACGTTGCCCGGCTTGGAGTCTGCCCCAAGAGCAGGCGCGGTGAGCATCCAGCACAGCACAACAAAGTCCAGGGTCCAGCACAACGGAGATGAGGTCTCAGAGGCAGGAGACTGAATCACAGGTCTCCAAGGCTTGGACAGGTCTGATGTATCCAACTCACATCCACGTTCACAATGCGCCACAAGATGTACCCACAGATTTGATTACAAACTCCAAATTCCATTCTTTGGCCCTGAAACCTCCCGGTAACCCGCACGGAGGCTGGGACCCAAAGGCAGCTCCGTGGCGGAGGTGCGAGAGGCTCTCCAGGGTTGGGAGAAGCCCCCAAAGGGAGCAGTGCCTCCCGTTACCCCCCACCCCAGAACGTACATGCTGAGATCCCCCAAAGGGCACACACAGACCACTTGAAATAAAAATAAAATCAAGAATGGATTTAGTTCCTTTCAGCTAAGTGGTCAAAGAATAACCTAAAGCATTCTCGAAAACTTTCTGTCTTTGCCACTACATCCCAAAGAAAGCTTTCAACTTGCTGCTGCACAGAAGTCTCTGGGTAATAAAACCAGCTAAAGCCAGATGGTGCCAAAAAGCCCAGTTGCTCCCAGGGAAGGCAGCTACAGAAATAAACGGGTGATTCAGCCACTTGAGTGTAATGACTCTGACTCAAGCCCCAAACACACAACTGGGAAAAATTAAAATCAAGTCAGTGATATGTAACTGTTTAACCTTTAGCAGTGGCTGCCAGGTGATGCTATAGCTCTGCCCAGGACACTGCTCTAAGACCCCAGGCCCAGCCAGTAAATGCAAAACTCTTCCCAAGTGCACACTGTGAAAACACAAAAACACATCAAGGTCCAGACACGCGCTGCCCAAGCTTGGTTCCACGCTTTGCTTTGCCTGACCCATACGCAGGACCCTGGGGCAGGGAGGAGGAAGGGGCAGCGTCTCCTGTCTTGGATGCCCTCAAAACATCTGAAAATGAAGTGTAAAAGTTGCTTATCGCTTACACTGCTTTTTCCTCTTTACTCGAATATACTGGAGCTTGCCTGCATAAGAACAGATGTCGAGAGATTCACAGCAGCAGGAACATGCCATCTTCACCCAATGATTCAACAGTCCTAACAATTGCGGGTATTATTTTTCTTAAATCTACTCCTTAATCCCATAATGCCATAAAATACCACTGAATCAGAGCTTAGCATGATTCCAGAAAGGAACAGACTCTTAAAGAGATAATGAGGACTCATATTTATATTAGATAGGATTGAAAAGAGAGGATAGAGGAGACGAAATGTAGCAGATAGGCAGATTATGTCATAGTTTTCCTTAATATGATTTCTTCAACCTGAGGCATCTGTCTAATTTCACTATTGGAGATTAGACACTGAATAAGATGAACAAGCAGACTGATCCAACACAGGAATTTTTATTTTCCCGCTACACGTAGCAGGGGTTCCCACAAAAACATACATCACAGAATAAAACAGAGGTGCATGAAATCTAGTATCAAAGCGAGGAATGTTAACAGCCCCTTGGATCCCAAGTAAATACGTTTCACTTTCACTAAAGAAAACAACACACCTTCTTATATCTCCCCATCCTTCACGGGCAAGCAGAAAATGCTGTGAATTGATCAACAATAAAACTCACAGATCAGGCTTGTCCTCCACAGTTTTTGGAGAAAATTGGAGAAAATCTCTCCAGCTCACTTTTTTTTTAAAATGAGATTTGTGTAGAAGCCATGCAGTCTGCAGGCAGCACCTTGGGTACTTCCAATCTAGAAACAGTAATTGTTCTCCGGAACGCACAGGAACCTCATCTTGAAGTCCAAAAACCTAATCAAGCAAGATAGAAATGTGTTGCCTACGTCTATCTCATTATGCCACTGTTCCGCAGCAAGACTTGGAATAAGGTCCCTTGCACCAAAACACTAGTCCTCCCTTATTTTAGCCAAAAGAGTAGCTTTCACAGTCATCTAAAATGTAATACCATTATCTGATTCGCTCTGAAAGCACATTGCAATGCACACCCAATGTAACCTTTCCCACTCTGCAAAAGGCCAGAAGAAGAAACATCTGTATTAATAAGCTTAAGACTAAGGTCTTACAGGCACAGCTCTCTTATATAGTAGCACACGTGTTACTTCACGTATCCACACTCTCAGCTGCGCTTTTTTGGGAATCAGTCCAGTATAAAGCCCAATACTACTCAAGTGCTGAACAGCACGGTAGACTTTCTACCTTGCAGCCTCAGCTTTTAAGAAAATAAAAGAAAATCTCTTAGATAAACTGCATTTTATAAACAAAACAAGGATGGTAATCCAAACTACCAAAAAGAAACACCACAGTTGCACAAATCAATCCAAGCAAGGTACTCTGCCCCAGCTCCTGGCTTTGGGAAAGACCTTACCTTCTCCAGAGTGTCACCCTGTATCCAACACCTCTCTGAGCACCTTCAGGAAAACTCCTCTTTATCTCTTCTGCTGCCTGCAGGCAGGGACTGGAAAGGCCACCAGCTGGAACTCGTGATGCCTCCTCATTGCCAGCATCTGCTTGCAAATCTCTCTGAGCTGGGACACCTGAGTCTCTGAACCTTTAGTGGTGCTGACCATGATGTGCAGCAGGAGGGCTAAATACAGAAAGATTACAAAACATGCCCAATTTGCTCTAAACTCCTCTTACTTTCCTTCACTTTGGCCACAGTCACAAAGGTGGGGCAGGAGAAAGACTAAAAGGTCTCATCCAGCACAGCTCAGCACTCAGAAAAGTGATACTTGACCACATCAGTCTTTTCCTTTAAAAAATAAAAAAATAAAAGGAAAGAATGCACAAACAACAGTAACTGCAAGGAAGAGACCAAGCCCATCAGCATTCTGGACACCAAACAGCCTTTAGCTGAACCAAACAGGCTTCACTATTATATTTAAAACTAATACATGCTTTGTAATGCTTATCAGCTGGAGGGTTTTCAACAGTTTTTCCCCACTAGTGCTGCAATTTCAAAACCATTTGGGCTAATTTCCTTTGACTTGAATCTGTTTTAATCAGAGACCAGGATACTTGACTTAAATGGTTTGTGTTAAATCCTTCATAAAATCAGCCATAAAATTGCAAGCACAAATAGCGAATGGGTCTTGAAGTCAGAAGCAGAATAGGCTGTAACTTTTCAAACTCTCCAGCAAATTCAAACCTATTTCACAACCAGATCAACTGCTCTCTTACCATACCAAGACAATTGATCCTAAAAAAATGTAAGGTAATAACCAAAACACACACTTGAGGTTCTTACATGGATAAGAGATATTAAGTTATGCAGCTGCAGTCAATACCCACAAATTCTCTCCAAAGTATTAGCCCAGCTCCAGAATGATGCATTTTTAATAAATTGCTGCGTCTGCTCTGTCCTCTCCACCACTCTCCCATGCAATGATGGATAGCAGCACTGAGGAAGAATACAATGGAAAACCCAAAATATCAGAATTAATCCTTTTCTTCCCCCCCACAAAGATCTGAAAAAAAAAAACAACCCCTGCATTACTTCTCAAATTAATTCTCACTAAGTAATGCTGGCTCTGCTAGAAGTCAGAGTTCTGGATAAGAAATGAAAATAAGAAGCTCAGACTCAGGTAACTGCTACAGAAAGTCTCCCTCAGAGGATTTGCCATTGTAGTGGGATTTGCATATCACACAGCCAAAGGTGCAACTTGTACCTGCAATTCATTTTGTCCAGACAAACCATTACCAGCAGAATTGGAGGCTGGGCCTTTGCAAACTCATCCAAATATTTCTGTTGTCAGCGGCTGACAGCCTTGGAAAGTCTGAGTGGCTGCTTGAAATTCATGCAGCATGCAGAGAAGTGAAAACAAAAGCTCTCCATGCTCTCACACCCTTAACAATTTGCTAGTGCACTGGAGACACTGTACTGCACGATTTTCAACAGTTTGCAGATGCCAAACAATGGCTTTGTCACTGTTCTAATGACACAGGCACTGGACATGTATCTTTCAGAATCTAAATCTCTCTCAGCTCACTTTTTTATCAGGTATTTCACTCCAGGCCTGGACAAATCGACGCTTTCCTATTCTAAGGAACACTCTGCTAGCCATATCTAAAATTGACTTTCATAAAGATAAACTTAAGCGTGTCTTTTCTCACACTCTTAACAAAAATGATATGGCAGCTCATTTAAAGCCTGTTCCTCTATGGTGCTTAGCAGGTAAACATCATCACCACCATCATCTTAAAAGGTCATTATGGAAAAATAGCAGAGAAAGGATATTGCTACCTGACCCACTGGGCTCCCTCCAAAGGTGCCTGCACACAGGTGTCACTGCTCAGCAGCTGCTACTCTTTCTGACTGGTATTTTAAGCCTTTTCTATTGCCTTCTCTCCCATCACCGCAGCAGCAAAGGTTTAAAGCGCTCTGCCCTCTCCCCTGCAGCGACCACTCTGAGAAAGATCATCAGGAGATGCCACAGCAGCACCCCAGGAGAAGGGCTGTGCTGGGAGGAGCACAAGGGCAGCTACAGAGCCCTGGAGCTCTTGCAGGGACATGAAGGAGCTGACAAGGAGGGAGAGAAGGAGAGTCTTTGCTCACATTTGCAAAGGTAATAAACACCAAAGGCCAATAGCTCAACAAACAGACCCTTGCTGGCAAAAGCAGATGTGAGCTTCTGATCGCACTATTACCACCCAAAATGATGTATTGCTTTAGGAAAAGAAAGGCAGAGGGAGAGAGAAGAGCAGGAAGAAAGGTTTTTCTCCCCTCTGATAAATCTCCTTTTTGAACTCTCTCAGTTTCAGCCAAAACACAGCAGTTGTTCATTACTGAGCCTGAACGATAAGGAGGGAAGAACAAACAGTATCGCGTGAGAATATGAAAGCAACCATCACCCCTGGCTGTCGGGCAACACGTAAATATGTGCACTCCTTCGTGAAGTGACTGGTACTTACTTGGTCGGACGATAATCTGGTATGGAACGATCCAGTGAAATTTTCTCACTGAGGTAGGAGTTGTAGCCGTATTTCTCATGTGGTCCCTTTGCCTTCTCCTCCTCCTCAGGGGACAGGGTGGCTGGAAGCCCGCCTTTACCACGTCCACCATAGCCTTCAATGAGACCAAGCGACTTGGACAGACCTCGAGAGAAAACAAAAAGCCACTGTCACTGTTAAAAGTCCTCACTGTTATTTCCAAGCTATCAAAGAAACAAAATTAATCTGAAAAATCCAGGGTAGTTTGGTTTGGTTTTCTGAAAACGTCTCAAATTCTCGTCCTTTGGCCCAATGCTGGAACAAAAATGACTCAAGTCTTGAAATTCTTCATGGCTCAGGCTCACCATTGCTGATAGCTCTGCCATCAGCTCCCAACTGATAACCTGTCCCAGGGATCTGTGCATTTATTTAGTTGTTAGGAAGGTTATTTAGGCTTCCTTCCCACTCTCAGAGAGGTAATTACATATAAGGTTAGCTGTCCCCAGGAGAAGGATAGGTTGAACGCAGAATAAGAATAAAATCAGGTTGGTTAACTGCCAGCTGAATGAATTTTTGCTCAGTATGAACAGTGAATAGCATACAAATGTTATGGATTTAAAAACAATTTCCCTTCAAAGCTTTCTTATCTTTTAAAGTATAGCATTCCCAGACCTTTATCAAGTGAAATTATTTATTTATATCGCCATAGCCGAAGGAAATAGGTAAAGTTCAAATCAAGCTGCACAAAAAGAGCTGTATTGATGATTTAGTGGTCATTGTGGGAAGCCAAGTACATACTCATGTTATTATTTATTATACAGGACACCCAGAATTTTAATATTTTTCATTAGCAGATATTTTTTGAAAGAAACAAGAACAAAGAAAGATGAATCATTTTGGTTTATTTTTTCTTTCTTGGTTTTTTTAAAATTATTTTATTATTTGTTTGTTGGGTTTTTAAATAAAGACACCTGGGTATATTCTCTTTTATTTTCATGGCAGAGCCCTGACTCAGAGCAGAATGGACTGCTGTCCCCACCAATTCTTTTGCAGGGACAATAACCCTGAGGTTATGCACAGGGCTTCACAAGGAGCGTAGTCCAGCTCCCCAACCTACCATGGATTTCCACTGCCCTGGCCAAAACACTCTGCCTCCCCACCTACAAGATGCAGATTTAAACACTTTTTTTTCCTCAGAAAGTAGTAATGTGAGGCAGTAAGAAAACCCACCTACCGACAGAAATCACAGTTTGAAGCACTTGAATAGAAATAATAATTATTATTATTACTCTTTCTGACAAGGAACCTCTAAACAGCCTTCCCTGCTCGCGGGCTTCTGAGCGTTGATGGAGTCCCTCTGACTGCGCTGGGCTCGATTAGATTTTATCCGAGGACAATAATAACAAATGAACTGCAGGAAGCAGCTGGCTGTGACGTGGAGATGGATTAGCTATCCGAGCTGCCTTTTTCCATCTCTAGGCTCAGCAACGGCCAGAGGAGTAAATCAAGAAAGCTGGAAAAGGTGTAGAAGGCGAGCAGAGAGCTCTGCAAACTTCCTACACCCAAATGGCCAGAAGGACAAGGTGTGGCTTGCTTACGAAAAGAAAAGATACCAATTTCATTTCAGACAGACTCCAAGAGAATTATAACAATATTTTTTGGAAAAAAATATTCTTATAGAATCATAGAACAATTCAGGTTG